>NW_015387150.1:531560-550015 GCF_001527695.2 Protobothrops mucrosquamatus
TTCCTCCCCATCCAGACCCGTACGGCCTCCAGGCAACGGGCCATCACGTCAAGGGCATCGTTGGGGTGGCCTGGGGTGGAAATGTACAGCTGCGTATCATCAGCGTACTGATGGAAATCCACCCCAAAGCCACGAATGATCTCCCCCAGCGGCTTTACATAAATATTGAACAAAAGGGGGGAGAGGACCGACCCCTGAGAGGACCGACCCCTGAGGCACCCCACAAGTTAGGGGCCTAGGAGTCGACCTCTGCCCCCCTTCTCTCCCATAAGAACAAATTTTATTTTTCCAAGTAATTCTAACAAAGTCGCAAAGGATATGCAAAAATCAAAACAAAATACATGGTGGTTGAGAAATCCTGTTTGCTTATGTTATCATTTTGCATTACCTAGGGGGAAGTACATATCTCATTACTAAGATAACACTGAAGAGTTTAAAACTTCTAACTCTAAATATCCGGGGAGAGGTTACATACTGTACAATTGCATTATTCTTTGTTAACAAGGGGAGAAAAGATGTGCAGAACATAATCAAAATAGAAAAGTCTTTTTTGTAATAAATGGGCAGCATATTTTGTAAGTAGGTTGTATATGTGAAGAAGCCCCAGTATTGAGATTAATAAGCTGCCACATTTCAAGGAAAGCTAAAGAAACTGCTAAATTAAAGTGCAGTGCAACGTGAAACATTATGGTCAGCTGGGAACAGAATGTCAATTCAATAAGTTAAAGCCATAAAGCAAAATTTCAGATGAAAGGGTTCAGTTGTTTCTCTGCTTCTCTGATAAAAACATATAGATTAAAATTGTCCCCAAAATAGGAGAGGAATTATGGATCAATAATTGGCTAATATAAGTTTAGTGATTCATAGAAAACAAAGGTTAAATTTCTTAAAGTTTAATGACATTTGCTAAAGAGGTATATCTTTTTTTAAAAATTATTCTTAAAAAAAATGGGAGGAAAAATCTGTCTGGGATGACGTTCAAAAAACCTGAACAAAACAGTGAAAGTGTTTTCTTACCTATGTTTGTTTGCTTGTTATTAAATTTATTGTTCTGTGAGAAAGAGTTCTGCTATTTTCATAAAAGTGATCATTCTATTTATATCCAATTTCATTTCAAACTTTGAAAAAAGAAAGGATGGACATTTGCCATTCAGCAGATATGAGTAAGTGACCAATTCAGGAAGTATGGGC
Source organism: Protobothrops mucrosquamatus (assembly GCF_001527695.2). NCBI lineage: Eukaryota > Metazoa > Chordata > Lepidosauria > Squamata > Viperidae > Protobothrops > Protobothrops mucrosquamatus. Next base: position 532,752 of record NW_015387150.1, read on the forward strand.
GGAGAGAGAAAGGAAGAACTGAAAGATAAATAAGGATCCACATCAAAAGGCAATTTTTTTATTTGGCAAAGGCATGAGTATCAATACTTTTTGAACCAAGATTATAGTGTATGCACAGCATCATTACAATACAGGAAGAACTTCCTTTTGCTGCCTGTTAAGAAAGCAGCAGTGAATAAATTCATTTTCTCCTTTCCTTCATTGTCCCCTTACATATCCCAGGAAGGGATATGTTACGGACACCGTCTGTTAAACAATTCCAGCTGGAGGGGTCGAGGCAGAGAGTCTTCTCTGCAATTGCCCCTGCCCTGGAATATTCTCCCCCTCTCTGGGAGGTGAAGCAGGCCCCCAGCCTCCTGGCCTAAAGCTCTCCTCCATCTTTTAATTCACTTTCACTTTTTCACTTTTTTAAGTTTTAATATTTTATGAGCATACTGCCCAATGTCCATCTGTGAGAGAGATGGACAGTTTTTAAATTTGATAAATGAATGAATGAATAAATAAATAAAATAAATAATAAGTGTATAAAAGGTGCAGCTTTATATAATAAAGCTACTACTTTTTTTTTAATTAAAGAAAGGCTATTTCAATCCTTCCCACATAAATTCTGCCACTGATTTCTTATTCCACCTGTAATTCTTTTAATTTGGGATTAAAGGCTGACTAAGAAGTTAAATTTATTTCTGAGCAAAATTATACCTTTAGACCTTTACACCTAAATATTTAAAAACTTCAAAGATTCTGTAGTTATCAAGGAAAATTCAAGAACATGCTTTAAGGAAAACATGTTAACTTAAACCTCAGTTTCATACCAAATCTTAGAGACAGCTAGTCTGTGCCTATACATAAGTAAAAATCCATACAATTCTGAAATAGCTAAGTGCTTTATAGCCTTTTGCCATCTAGTTTAGGAAATGAGAAAGTTCAAAGATTCAGTGTCTCCAAACAAATCAGTATTTTCATCAATGCAATTCTCAGCAATAAATGCTAGATTCACCATACTATCCAAGATTAAGCAACATATCATCGCCGACTTATTTTCAACAAATTTGGCAGCAGCAATGAACAAGGTCTGGGCTACTGGCCAAAACATTCTTATCTCTTACAACCTTCTTGAGTCAAAGAAATATGCTCAGGAAAATTATGTAGCAGAGCTGATGTTCTGTTACTATAAATCTTTTTCCCCCCTTCTATTTTCATTTTGCTTTCACTCTCTTTTGAATCCTATTCTCAACTTTAAAGGTCTTCATGAACCAGTCTCAAATCTACTCAACAGCACTGGAGTGATGAAGATAAAATCACCTGAAGTTCTAAAAGTAACAGGATACATATTTAATATTCAACATTTCTGAGTGGGAAAACTAGAAAAAAAATGAACTGAAAGCTTTGGAAGAGTACAAACCAGTGTTGATAACACTAGCTTAGACTATAAGTAAATTCTGTATAGGCAGGTACCTATGTTCTCATTTTGATTTCTTTTATTCGCCAAATCAATATTCTTAAATGTTTATCTATGGTGTTAGGTATATACATATCAGGAGTGAAAGAAAATAATGAGAAGTTATGATTAAACTTTTTGACATTTTTTTCTAGTATAAGTCACAGCACCTAGTGGCAGATTTACTAATTTGTCCATAATATTCATCAGATGCACCCTGAACAAAACCTGGTCAAAGACCAACGCACCCACCCACAGCAAGGTGAAGCTGACTACATAAATATTTTATTTATTTTTCTTAGCATTTACACATGGAACAAATTCCACTCTACACATTGCCATTTGGTGTTTTGTTTAGATTTGGCACTGTCCACATATCTCTTGTGATCAACTGTTGACCTGGAACACTATTTAATAATAATAATGGTAAAGTTGGAAGGGACCTTGGAGGTCATCTAGTCCAACCCCCTGCTCAGGCAGGAAACCCTATACCATTTTGGACAAATGGCTGTCCAGTTTCTTCTTAAAAACTTCCAGTGTTGGAGCATTCACTGCTTCTGGAGGCAGGTTGTTCCACTAGTTGATTGTTCTAACTATCAGGAAGTTTCTCCTTAGTTCTAGGTTGCTTCTCTCTTTAGTTAGTTTTCACCCGTTGCTTCTTGTCCTGCCTTCAGGCGCTTTGGAAAATAGCTTGACTCCCTCTTCTTTGTGGCAGCCCCTGAGATATTGGAACACTGCTATTATGTCCCCCCTCGTCCTTCTCTTCATTAAACTAAACATACCCAATTCCAGCAACCGTTCCTTATATGTTTTAGCCTCCAGTCCCCTAATCATCTTTGTTGCTCTTCTCTGTACACTTTCTAGAGTCTCAACATCTTTTTTACATCGTGGTGACCAAAACTGGATGCAGTATTCCAAGTGTGGCCTTACCAAGGCATTGTAAAGTGGTATTAATATTTCACATGATCTTGTTAAGAAGGGAGATGGGATGTAGAGAGGGGGAACGGAGGAAAGAGGAGAGGTTGTGGGTTTAGGGGGAGGAAGGAAGAGGAAAGTGAATGAGGGTGGATGCAAGGCGGGGTCTGCCGAGCGTCTCCGAAAATGTATTGAGTAGGATTGTCTTTTTTGTTTATGTTTTAAGTAAATGCATCATATTTGTATTATTTGTTGTTTAATTTGAAAAATTAATAAAAATTTTATATAAAAAAAAATATTTCACATGATCTTGATTCTATCCCTCTGTTAAGGCAGCCTAGCACTGTGTTGGCTTTTTTGGCAGCTGCAGCACACTGCTGGCTCATATTTAAATGATTGTCCACTAGGACTCCGAGCTCCCTCTCACAGTTACTACTATTGAGCAAGGTACCCCCTTTACTATACCTGTACATTTGTTTTTTCTTGCCTAAATGTAGAACCTTATTTTTTTCACCATTGAATTTCATTGTGTTAGATAGCGCCCAGTGTTCAAGTCTGTCCAGATCCTCCTGTATCCTAAGCCTGTCTTCTGGAGTGTTGGCTATTCCTGCCAGCTTGGTGTCGTCTGCAAATTTGATGAGTTCCCCATCTATCGCCTCGTCCAGATCGTTGATGAAGATGTTGAAGAGCACTGGGCCCAGAACAGAGCCTTGGGGCACCCCACTACACACTTCCCTCCATGTAGATGCGGTTCCATTGAGGACCACATGCTGAGTACGGCCAGTCAGCCAGCTACGGATCCATCTGGTGGTGATGCTGTCTAACCCGCATTTTTCTATCTTATCAAGTAGTAGGTTGTGGTCTACTTTGTCAAATGCCTTACTGAAGTCCAAGTAAATTATATCCACAGCATTCCCCTGGTCCACTAATTTTGTCACTTGGTCAAAGAATGCAATAAGATTTGTCTGGCATGATCTGTTTTTGACAAACCCGTGTTGGCTTTTAGTAATGACTTTGTTTACCTGTAGGTGTTCACTGATTCATTGTTTGATTATCTTTTCCAGAATCTTCCCAGGTATTGAGGTCAGGCTGATAGGTCTGTAATTTCCTGGGTCCTTTTTCCCCCCATTTTGTAGATGGGAACTATTCGTGTTACCATATGGATTAAAGAGATCCAGATTATCTCTTCCAGTAGTGCTGTAGGCCCTAATTCTGGGATCATCTGTAATGTTCTGTTTTGGAAGTGGCATAATCTGTAATGTTTTGGTTTTGGAGGTGGAGCCAACAGAAAACACAATTAAAAAGTTTTCAAAGAAAAACAAGAAAGTCCAGTTGCCTCCTGAAAAAAGCACTTTTGGGACAACCATGACCTGGATGACTGAGAATCTCCATAGACATTTAGCTATGCACTATGGGATGAACACCCCTCGAATGGTGCGGGAGTATGAACGGATTTCCAGAAAACATTGCAGACTACAGGAACCATTTGCACTTCAGTTTGAGATGCAGAGAACAAAGACTCATCCCCATCAGCCTGCACCTATCTACAACAGTGAAGGGACACAGGGCCGAAAACATCCTGTAGCCAAGAAGGCTCCACACACAATTGCACTACTCAGGTGACCCTGAGGATACAGATAAACCTCCAACTGGCCTCAATGACTCTCTAAAAAAAATGCAAATGACCAGCTGTCGGCAAGGAATATAAATCCTTCCATTCCCCAACATCCAGTCAGAACTGAAGAAGCTTCTTGGATGGGAAGCAAAACATTTAAAAAAACAAACAATAAAGTCCAGTTGTCTCCTGAAAAAGCACCTTTGGGACATAATTAAAAAGGCATGCATGTTCCCCCTCTTGTCTGGTCAAAAAGCTTATAAATGACTTTAGTCACCTCCATCCTCAGCTTTTCCAATTGTTTTTCTGAATCTTAATGGTTACATATTTAAGTGGGCACTAATTACAGGGCTAAGAAGATATTTTAGCCCACGAGTGATGTGGGTTTGCTCCCCCTCATAAAAATGCCAATGCTTATACTCTGTAATATATATTATGTCCATATACTGTATACAGTAGATTGTTCTGCCTTACTTTCCAAAAGGGGATCTCCATGTATGTCAGGGTGTGGCTTCAGAGTTCTATCCCAATTTGGAGAGACAAAGAGAAGCCTATGCTGTTGGTCTATCACAGCGGTTCTCAACCTATGGGTCACAACCCCATTTGGGGTCGATCGACCATTTCACGGGGGTCGCCAAGCAAGGCTGTCCGCCATTTTTTTCCCCTTTTCCGGTGGGTGCCTTACCTCCCTTGAGCTGGGCCAGCTGGTGGTTGGCCTGCTCCGTCTCTGCCGCTTGCCAGCTACGCCTCGGCCGGCGCAGGGGGTGGAACCATGCATGTGCAGCGCTCCCGGGCAGGAAAGTCCTTGACTTACGACCAGTTGGGTAGTCCTTGACTTACGACCGGTTTAGTCCTCGACTTACGACCGGTTTAGTCCTCGACTTACAACCGGTTGGGGGTCGCGGCATTAAAAAGGTTGAGAACCACTGGTCTATCATCACTGGATGGGCCTCAGAATGATCATGCTAAAAAAACCTGAATCACGCAGATAGGAATGGAGAACTTAGTAGCTTCAGGTTGCCTGATACTTTGATTCTTGCCTTAGACATGCCAAATCTATGTAGGTTGTAAGTATTGTAAGTCTATTCATGCTGCATCATAGACTTCCTTCTTTCTTACAATACATATAGACTTTAATGTGTCAAGTGCAGACTTTTTTTTGTTACATCAGAAGCCATATTTATTATTCTAGCTTGTTCAGACCATATTTTCACACAATGAAAATGATGTCAAATAAAAATTAGACTGCCATGATTTTTGAAGGCATCATGTAAAACCTCATATATGGCAGTCTAATAAACAAATTTACCCTAGGATCTAGGATATGTACGGACAGCTATTGGAAAACAAAAATGTATTACTAGGAATGTGAGAAGGCAACACAGATGAACACAAGAGAGCTAGAAGGAGTGATAAGAGAAGTTAGCAACTGTCTAGGAATTTTTAGTCTGCATTTACAAACTCATTCCACAAAAAAATGTAGAGGTACTACAATACAAATCTTTTTGGATTTTTGTATTGTAATGCACCCATATATTTGATGCATTTATAAACGTACTCTGAAATTTAAGAAGTAGCAAAACGCAAAAATTATTAACAGTATTTTAAAATAATCTTTAAAAAGGTTTTTTCTCCTTCTGTCACAGTCAACAAACACCGAACTTTTTGAGTCATTAGCATTTGCCCTGCAGGAATCAAATTGACAGTCTACAAGGGGGATTTAAATAAGACTGCATATTGGCTGAAGTATAAATGAAAATTATACTTTGGTCTGTCTTGAATCAGTGATTGTTTTTTCAGCTTTCCAAAATATTTACTTTCAAATTAGACTATGCATTTGGCTCTTTCTGAAGTAATAAATAATGTATTAGTAACACTTAGTCAGTATACCCTTGTAACACCTTCCTGTGCTTTGGAGTAGAATATGTGACATGAATTTTATTTGTTAGGTATGCAAAATATGTCTGACAAATACATATGTATCCAACAAGAATAAGTTGAGCTGATCAATATTCATTAAATAAATCTACAGATTAAAATTAGGGTTTCGGTTACATTACATTATATTGCTTTTGTGTAGCATTATTATTTATCAGGGTAGGCTATTTTATCAGTTTGCTTCAAACAAGGTGAATGTCCTTGCAAAGACCTCTTGGTGATAATGAGTTTGCTTAAAATTCTTTTATTGAAATCATTAGATATTAACATCCAGATCCTTAGCACCTGGCCCTTCATGAAGGGCTAGACATAATTAAATATAACATGGCTATAGGAAGAGGGTATTTTCTGTTGTGGAATTAATTTCATGCTATGGAATTAATTTCACCTGAGATTAAGTTAGTCCTGACCCTGCTGGCCCTTTGCAAGGCCCTAAAAACTTGGTTGTGTGACCGGGCCTGGAACCCAGGAGCGTAATAAAGTCTGTCACTTGGCTTTATTGAGAGATATTTATGAAACTCAACTGCTATGTGTTTTTATTTTATATTAAATATCTTAACATACAATTTTAGGGTTTTTTTTTAAATCTATTTTATTGTAAGCTATCAAGAATAATTTATGTGAGGTAGGTCTCTATAGAAATCAAATAAATTAGTAAGTAATACAAAAACAACTTGGAGCATGCTGTCCAAAGAATGGTTTCTCCTCTCTAGAAATCTCAACAAACTAGTTTTGTGAATGACTTAAGAAAGCCATTCTTTTTTTAAAAAAATAGAATGCTATTAAAATCATTCTGCAAATATCAACATTTGTCTACCTGGTCTCAAGAGGCACGTTGCTATTCAGCACCCAGCTATCCTGTAACTGAACAGATTCAGGAGTGGTGGCTAAATCATTTGGTGCAGGAGCTGGCGCATGGATCTGGTTCCGCCGATTTGTTAAGGAATTCCTGTTGAGGGAGTTGGCAGAAGAATGGTGATGGGATAGAGTATGATTGTGAGGTGGTGGAAGAGGTGGTCTCAGAGTTGACTGACTGTGATGATTTGAAGGCCCTAGAAGGGAAAAAGAGAAACAAGAAATATCTCTGAATTATCCAATCTTTTAAAAAAAGCAACAAATCCTAAACTTTTAGCTCAGAACTTCATTCTGCTTACCAGTCCTACTAGATTTAGGACTGCATTTCAAAAGAAATGGATCAATTTCAGCATTTGCAAATATGACCCTTAAAATCAATAGTTATCGTATAATTTGTTATGTAATCATTTCCTCCTTGTATTAGCAACTAATTCTTTCCTTAAACACATTCCAAAGTTACCAAAGAGGTAAGAAGTTTAGCAACTTGTGAATTAGTTCCATGCCAGTCCACTAATATATAGAAACAAGATAGTATCAAACTGGTCAAACGGTATGTTTCAATCCATTCTTGTAAATTTAATATAGTATGTAATGGTCCTTCAGTGATCCAAATCAAACTATGTTTATGCAAACTATGAATGGACCTTAAAGTAGCTATTCTAAAGATGCATCCTGAATAAGCAAGACAGCCTTAGACAGCTCATTTATAAGCACACAATCTAGCATTCTGGTTAAAACTGAAGAAGTTTGAATCTATTAACTTCCTAAATGCAAGATTGTTTAAAAATGCAATGTTACTCCATGACAAATGAATACTAAATAAAACAAACCATATCTTACAGGTATTAGAGGAAAATAAACAGAAGTTAATAAGCTTACAAAATGTGTTAACAATCTCTTTTCTACCAATCAAGATGAATAATTAGATAATTTTATTATCCTCATACACTCCTATTTTATTTCTGTCTGAAAAATGAATTAAAGGCAATATAAGAAAAAAAATAAGCATAGCAGACAAGTGAAATATTAATTGTACATTTAATCATTATACTAACTTGTAATTTATATAGAGAGCAATAATTAGGAAAAACAACAACATTAGCAATTATAATGATATATGTTTAGTTTGAGAAACTTGAAGATACATTTTGTATTTAATAAATCAATCAGTGACAGAAAATGTCAGCTTAGGAAAGTGTTCATAGTTAAATTGATTTGTACTCCTGTGGAACTGAAGATGGCAATAGGAAGATGCATCCCCTAGATATAATTTTAAAAAGTGAATGTATATAATTAAATATTGAATTGTCTCTTTAAAACCCGAATGGAAGCTCTGTAGGTAACCAAATAACAAATTAAGTTTATTTTTAATCACATCTATTGCAAATCTATCTGGACCAAGTTTGCAAGTTGAAAGTTAAAAGTTCAGATTGTAATTTTATGAGTCCCCACTGAACTTCCTCCCAAAAACTTCAGCACAGAGACTTCTCAAAGGATCAAATCCTGTACTTTTTTTAGAGGAGCTACGTTTCATATACTTACAATTCCATAAGAAGTTTCAGATGAATAGCATCTGATAGCATCTGAATTGGGGAAATGTTTCTCAATTTGTCAACAACCTCCAGAATGTTATAGCAACAGCACTTAGCAATAGCACTTTTGCATCAAAACAAATATTTGCATAAAGGGCCATCTTTCCCCTTTGCTCCAATCTTCCTACTTGTTCCTCCTTATAAGGTGAATTGTTTTATCAGAGTCTAAGGAGAAAAGAATCTTGAAAACTGGTGGAGGAAAATTCAGCAAGTGTGGAGCTCTACAATGGCTGTTAAGAGAATTATGAGACTTTAATTAACTGTACACACATTTACCTGGATCTAAACCATTGTACCCATTTGTATCTAGGCAAGATGAAAGCAGGAGTGAGAAAGATTGACTGAGATCCCTAGATAAAACTATGCCCTGTGGCAAAACTACATTTATTTCTAGGGTAAATTTGAGTAAGAGATGATGTCAGAACAAGTATTATTCACAGGTTTCATTCATTTAGTAGAGAACAAACACACACAGACAAACACAACATTTAGAGGAGTATAGTGTAAGAGCAGCTGCTGTTTTCAATCATCTTATATTCTCCAATATGAAGAAGCAATAAAATACAAATCTATCAGCATCATCAGAGAAAGGAGTTTAGAATATGTTCTGATGAAAGAAAGCCACAATGCTTTAAATCTTTTGGTGGCTTGACCTCTTAAGTGACAAAGCGGATTAAGACATAAAGACAAAAAGAACCAGATGCATTCTTATTTACAGTATGACCAATCGCATCAGAAATACAAAATGTTGTGTTACAGAGAGATATGTCTTTATAAAGTAATTATAGCAAAAAAGTGTTCTTTAAAAGTCCCTAAATTTCCTCATTTACATCACAGTGCCATACAGAACATTCAGTCTTGAAGAATGGTGAAACAAAAGCATCTTTTAAAAGGTAAAAAGAGGTCCAGGGTATGTTTAAAATGAATACAGCTTTAACTAAATGGACCTCTTTTCAAATATACTCTTTAAGGAAAAAGAAGCAGCCAAAATGTTTCTGAAATGATCCTTTAACTTTCTTTTCTCTGGGCCCATCAAAATTAAAATGTATTTTGGGATTCCCTTTTAAGGACAATGAAATAAGAGATTTTTTTAATATTCATTTTTATTTTACTCTGAAACATGGATAGTGCTCTATAATTTTACAGAGTTTGAAACTGTCTTTTATATAATCAAGCATAACCTCCTGCTCATTGCACGAATCTACATTGAAGCACCTCTGACAGATGATTCTTCATTCTGTACTGGAATACATCCAGCAAAAGATCAACACAGCTATAGAAAGAAAAATCCCATCTTTATTGTTATTGTGGTTGCTTCTTACTATTGCTATGCAAAGTAAGGTCAATATTGAGAGATCAGATTTTAGATTACAAACATTTCTAAGACTTTGGAGTTGTTGGTGCTCTCTGAGCTTGATTGTTTGTTTGCAGATGTTTCATTATCCAACAACATAACATCACCAGTGTGAGGGTGGGGGTTTCCATAAGATTATAAATGCCACTTTATTAAGGCTTATGTTCAAACTAAAGCTATTTGGAGATTGCAGAAAGCAGCTTAAATTAGCATAAAATAAAAGTCTCAAAAGTATTATTAAAAATTAAAAAACAAACAGCTCAAATGTTGTGAGAAACAGGGACAGAAGCTATTTTTGCAGTATGGTCATGGACTTTCATACAAAGGTTGCCTTTCTTCCCTCAAACAGTTTTTGTTTTCTCTTTCACTGGGTTGGATCCTGAAATATGTGTTGTGCATTAAGGAAGAATCTTTCTGTCCATAGGATGTGCTTATTCTAGTATTATTTGTTTATGCAATTAGTAGATGACTCACAATTTTTGTTCATCTTATCCCTGATAACTCTTTAACCTTATTGATTCACTATGGAATAAATTTTACCTGACTTTCACTTACTTTGATTTTAAATGATCATCAGCCACCATGAGATTTAGCCTATTAACTTTCAATTTCTTTTATATAAGTTCCCTTATATTTTAGAAGTTCCTCCACTTATATTCAAATGTGACTGTGTTAAACCAGAATAGGGGAGACTATTTGCACTCAGGATTGAAATGAGAGGTCCTTGGTATTCTTTTAGCTTGAATGTTTTCTTGCAGATGTTTCATTATCCAAATTAGATAAGATCATCAGTGCTGGAAAAAAAAAACCCACTCCATACCAACACTGTTGATATTACCTAGTTTGGGTAATGAAACATCTGCAAGCTTAAAGAGCACCAAGCTTAGAGAGCACCAAGGACCCCTTGTGTCAGTTTCCTATTTGCTTGTATGCTAAACGTAACAGCATAGTCAATGTTTATTTTTCTTGCGGATTGGAAATCACGGTTGTCATCAGCTATTGTAAACTATTACAAAGTTTTATTTTGCATGTCTCCTTGATTTCTTTCAAAATCTCAAGTTTGCTCTCCATATTTTTATCAGGAAGGCAAGAGCATATCCTTAGATCTTACATTTGTGGCCAGATATTACTAGTCATACATAGTGATTTTTTTTAGAGGAATCTGGTCTTCCAATGTTTCTATCATGTTAGATTTTATATTTTCCTTGACATGAACAGCAACCTCTTTCCCATGAGGTCTTTCCTGTCTTTACTATAAAGCTTGTATCCAGGAATGATTCACTCCATTTCACCAGGTTACCATTCCACTCATATTCATATTTTCATATGCAACCAAATGCACTCCTTCCCCCATCTTGATCTGGAACATTCTAGCATTGGAAGAGGAATGCTTATAAACCATATCCTTACATAATGTATAAGGCAGAACAGTAACTTGGAAAACTACTGAAAATCAGTATATTAAATGAGAAGTAACACTTATTTTTTATTTTTTTATAATTTATTTATGTATTAATACTATAAGATACTAAAACACAAAAGAATATAGTAGGAAAGATAGGGGAGGGGAAAGGGAAGGGAAAAGTATAGGAAAACTGGAAAAAAAAGAAAGAAAAGGCATTGGCTGCTCCCTTTGGTGCAGTAGAATAAGATAATAACATCAAACCTCAACTTTTTACTTTTACATAATAATGTACACTAGCCATTTCTATAACAACAAACCTATCTAATAGTTTTTTTCCACCTTGAGCACAAAGTAGCTCCAGAAGTGGCTTCCAAATAGAAACAAAAGTAGTTGTGTTTTTGTCTTTAATCAAAGCAGTCAGTTTAGCCTTCTCTGCTGACTCCATCAACTTCTACAGCCATTCATCCATTGTGGGAATCATTAACTTGGAAAACTACTGAAAATCAGTGTATTAAATGAGAGATGATACTTCTGATTCTTTCCCTTACATATAAACTACTCTGTGCAACTTTCTTAAAATATGTACCTTTGAATGTAAGCATTGTAGCATACATAGTTTTCTTCTGAATATAGATTTTTCTACAAATTCTGCAAGTAATTTCCTTAATACCAATTTACAATACCATTTTACATTACTTTAAATTTTCTTAATACCACTTTACAATACCATTTTACATTACTTTAAATTTCATTAATACCACTTTACAATGCCTTGGTAAGGCCACACTTGGAATACTGCATCCAGTTTTGATCACCACAATGTAAAAAAGATATTGAGACTCTAGAAAGAGTACAGAGAAGAGCAACAAAGATGATTAGGGGACTGGAGGCTAAAACATATAAGGAACAATTCCTGGAATTGGGTATGTCTAGTTTAATGAAGAGAAGGATGAGGGGGGACATGATAGCAATGTTCCAATATCTCAGAGGCTGCCACAAAGAAGAGGGAGTCAAGTTATTCTCCAAAGTGCTTGAAGGCAGGACAAGAAGTAACGGATGGAAACTAATCAAGGAGAGAAGCAACCTAGAACTAAGGAGAAACTTCCTGACAGTTAGAACAATTAACCAGTGGAACAACCTGCCTCCAGAAGTGGTGAATGTTCCAACAGTGGAAGTTTTAAAGAAGAGACTAGACAGCCATTTGTCTGAAATGGTATAGGGTTTCCTGCCTGAGCAGGGGGTTGGACTAGATGACCTCCAAGGTCCCTTCCAACTATTATTATTATTATTATTATTGTTGTTGTTGTTGTTGTTGTTGTTATTAAATGCATGTATATCTATATGATTTCCTGAAATTTTTATATATAATATACCAACTGATTCCATTTCGGTGGATTGTACAATGTTTCATTTTTTTCCCTCCTTAAAATCCCTGAAAGACTTTAAGAAAGCTTTTTAAGGCAGTTAGAATAATTTTTTTAAAGATTCAAAAAAGTCTAAGGGAATATACTTTTACAGTCATATCTTCCCTTTATTTTCCCTTTGCTCTTCTACAAACCCCGCTTTAGCCAAATTTTGTCTAAAATTCTAGTCTGTTGACATTTTTTCATATGAAAATATGAGATGAGCATATCTTTAAGAATCTGATTGCTCTCTAGATGGCTCATGAGGGACCCCAAAAATTGCCACAGTGATGTAAGAATAATTGTGCATCTCTTCCAGTTCATTTGACACCAAGTGTCTGGCATCCAGGATAAAAAATTCTAGAACTGGGTGCACAATAGGTTTTTTCCCCTACAATAGTGTTTTATAAAACTCAGACTTTTTATAATAAGTCTATAGTAGGCAATTGTACAATAGCACAAGACAGAAACACTCTTCAGTTGCCACATTAAGGAAATTTATGAAAATCACACTTTGAATTTCTCCCCAAACATAGCAATTCTGAAGGAAAAAAAAAGATGTATACACGTTAACTCAAATGCAAACAGGGGCCATATGGAGGTCAGGGCTATAAACCTCCAAGTAAAAATCTTTTTCTACCAAATCTATTTGCCTCAGAAAGTATTGACAATGCGGGACAGCATCTTCATAATGCAAGTAGTAAGCATGGGAATGAATGATACGAAGGTGAGAGACAGTGGGCAAATTTGCTCAGTAAGGAAAGAGGGTTAAATTCTTCCTCATATTCCTTAATCTCAACTATTAGATAACTATATTCTATATGTCTTATAAAAATAGTACAGATGCAAATGCAAACACTAGTAGGATATGTATAAGCTAAAAATTACTGATAACTGTAACAAAGATGTTTTTACTTAGTTGATAACAATAAGAACTGCATTAGCCTAATATGAGATAATAGATATTAAGGGAAAAAGAGAGGAAATATCTGATGTTGTAACTTGAGATTTATACTAAAGATTTATGAATGTTACTGAACTATTGATTAACCCAGTCATTATGTTGCTTTTTAAATACTTAATTGTAAAACTAGAAAACTAATAAAATATTATGATAAAAAATAGTACAGATATTATGTTTTATGTGGTCATCAAGTCCCTTCTATTACTCATTGCTTACTTTAATACCAGAGGTCTTATTTTATGATCATTATATCTGTTTTGATTTCTAGATAGCTGAATATTCATGGAACTTTCTGTACCTTTATATTTTTTTCTTCCTTCAAATGAAAGCCGTGAAAGCATAATTAGGTTTACCCATTGCACATAATAAATATAAACATCCCATACTTAACTATAACTTGTCTTCTCTTAACTGTTTTCTCCTTCCCAGCATTTGTGACTAGAAAGAGGTCAACCTGTGATTTGTTTACAGTTAAATGTGTTGTCTAGATGTATCCTTTATCCTGAATTCAGATGATGTTATGGGTGTCTACAGAAGGGACAAGAGAGGCAAAATAAGTGTTGTGAAGCAAGCTTTACCTCTTGCTCTGCCACAATCAAATGTGTTAGGGACAGAGATTGAACTGCAATAGTATATATAGGTGCTTGTGTTTTAATGGCACCTCTTATTTCAATATTCAATTATCAATTTTATCAGAACACTTAGAAAGTATAACTATTTAGGAACAAGAGTTTATTTAGCTATTTTCTGTTTACTTCAGATTTAAAGCTTAAAAGATTTCTTTGATTTAGGATTAAAGGCACACTCACCCAATGTTTTCATACTAACTCTGACCATCTCTAATAGCTTAAGAGTCATTAAAAGATTGATGAGAAAGTGACATTTCTGAACTTGGTGTTCTTTAAAAAGTCTCTGTTGCAGTTGTTGCCTCTCTGTTAGAAAGTATAACTATTTAGGAACAAGAGCTTATTTAGCTATTTTCTGTTTACTTCAGATTTAAAGCTTAAAATATTTCTTTGATTTAGGATTAAAGGCACACTCACCCAATGTTTTCATACTAACTCTGACCATCTCTAATAGCTTAAGAGTCATTAAAAGATTGATGAGAAAGTGACATTTCTGAACTTGGTGTTCTTTAAAAAGTCTCTGTTGCAGTTGACAACTTCCTCGTCTCTACGTCCCGATCCCTCTCTGCCTTTCTCCACCGTCTCCACTTTCTCCAATCTTCTGCTACGTGCTGCTCCTTCTCCATTTCCCTGCTTCTCTCACTGCTCTCCTAGACCACCAGTTTCTCTCCGACTTCCACTGTCTATCGCCCGTCGTACCGATCTTCTCCCAGCTGCTTCCTTCCCCGTGTGTTAATCCTCTCCTCTTAAACCATTTGCCACAAAGTTCTTTGTCTCCCTCCTGTTAATCCTTTAGTTATTTTAATTTGCTGACTCATAGCTCTTCCCGCTGGGTCGCCGCTTACTTTGAGGATTCCCTCGCAAATTGAGCTTCCTTCTCACACCAAAACTCACGGACATGTAAATCTTTTTAGGCTCTTCTCTTCTATTGCTATTTTGGGATATTTTTACTCACTTCAAATGACACAGTCTGTTAAATAGATCCTTGCTTCCGCATCATATGTGACCTGTCATGGCCTCGAGTCTGCCATCTCGCAATAGCAGACACTTTCACGCCGGGTTTAAGGGGTTTCCTTTCATTGTAGCGGGTGATCGCCTTTCACCTCGCTACCCCCAAGGCTTCCCCCTTTATCTCGCGTGGCTCTCCAGGCTCTCTGCGCCCCCGAAGGGCCCTCAATCGTGAAAGAATCAGAGTTGGAGGACGGAGACTGTACTCTTTCCTCTACAACGCCTCAACATCGCCACCACATCACCACCGGAAGTCCCTCTGTTGCAGTTGTAAGCAAGAAGGCCAATGCTATCATCTCCCAGCACTTAAATCCATGGAAAACCATTGCCCATTGTGAGGACCAGCTATCTGGAGTGTATATGGGTAATCTCCCATCTTCTCCTTATCCAGAGTGGTTCCAAGGAATTAATCTATTCACCGATTCCTTGTTCTTTGCCACAATCATCAACTCCAGATTCACAATATCTCTCCTGGAAGCCTCTGAGATTGTTTCTTTACTAGGGCTGAACAAAAACATTCTCCAATGAAATGTTATTTCAACCATGGCTTTGGAAAGTGTTCCATTATTCCACTAGCCTAATATTTCAGTTTTAACCTCCAATACCTGGTCATGTGAAGCATCTACTTCATTCTACCAAATCTACTTCATTCTAAATTTGTGAGTTCTTCATATTTTCTGTGTTGTTATTATATTTTGAAACAGTATAGTAAAAGACTACTGTAGTCTGCAATATTTTACAATTTTCTTCTTGTCCCATCACTTCTTATTCCATTTTTAACTCTACAACACTGTTTTACAGCCTCAGCAACTTTAAGAACTTCAAACTCTAGAAATTGCCAAGGGTGAGAAACAGTGCTCTATAAGAAGAAATATGGTAATGACTCCAATATTCTTGCATTTTGTTTAATTTAGCATCGTTCTCTGTTCTCACATTTCTAGGATAAGGTTACACTATGAGGAATGGAAATATCTCAATCTTATGAAAGTGATTTTGCATTGTGTTGGCTTGAAATTCAACATTAAAAAAACAAAAAACAAAACTAAGATCATGGCATTTGGTCCCATCACTTCCTGGCAAATAGAAGGGGGAAGAAATAGAAGCAGTGACAGATTTTATTTTCTTGGGCTCCCAGATCACTGCAGATGATCACTGCCATGAAATTAAAAGACACTTGGTTCTAGATAGCATATTAAAAAACAGATACATCACTTTGCCGATAAAAGTCTGTATAATCAAAGCTATGGTTTTTTTCAGTACTAATGTATGACTGTGAGAGTTGGACCATAAGGAAGGCTGAGTGCCAAATTGAGGCTTTTGAATTGGGATGTTGGAGAAGGCTCTAGAGCAGGCATGTCAAACTCGCGACGTCACATGACGTTGCGTGACGTATCGGAGCTTTTTTGCCATTGCCGGCAATGGGGTGGGCGCGGCTCCGGTACGATGAAACTGGCCCGCGGGCCAGCAGTTTGACACCCCTGCTCTAGAGCATGGGTGTCAAACTCGCTGTGTCACATGATGTCATGTGACGCAACGTGTTGCAATTTTTTTTGCATTGCCGGAGCTGGGGTGGGCATGGCCTCCATATGATGCAACTGGCCTGCAGGCCGGCAGTTTGACACCCCTGCTCTAGAGAGTTCCTTGAACTGCAAGGAGATCAAATCGATCAATCCTAAAGAAACCAACCTAACTGCTCTTTTTGAAGGACAGATACTGAAGCTGAAGGTCAAATACTTTGACCGAGAAGGGAAGGGAAGGGAAGGGAAGGGAAGGGAAGGGAAGAGAAGAGAAGAGAAGAGAAGAGAAGAGAAGAGAAGAGAAGAGAAGAGAAGAGAAGAGAAGAGAAGACTCACTGATGCTGGGAAAAATTAAAGGCAAAAGCTAAGGTGGATGGCAGAGAATGATATGGTTAGGTAGTATAATCAATGCAATAAACATGAATTTTTTTTTTAATTTTTTTTTTATTTTTCCAAACTCTCCCCCATACATATACTGTGATATTTATCAGATATTAACATACATTCTTTTTACATTCTTATATATAAGATACTTTTAATGAAATAAATACATGCACATGACTTTTGGTGTTGCTCGCCCATTTCCCCTTTTACTGCATCCCCACTCCTTCTTCTCTACCTTCTTTCTCCCCTT
>NW_015387150.1:552305-566592 GCF_001527695.2 Protobothrops mucrosquamatus
GGGAAGCTTCCGTTCGGCTCTCCAGGAGATTGCGATCCCTCCTGTGCTGCCAAACTATCCTTCCCTTCTTCACTGTCCCTACAGAACAGCTCTGGTCTGTCTAGGACTAGGCAGACCTCCCCAAACAGCTGAAAAGCAACGATTCCTAGGGAGCCCCCAAGGAATACGTTGTGTCGCCGAGACGTTCACTCCTCCCCCCAAGAGACTCCAAGAGACAGTGGAGCACAGAGAGCCTGGAGTGCTATGGTCCATGGGGTTGCAAAGATAGACATGACTTAGTGAATGAACAACAACAAAAAACATTTTATGATACGGAATTTAATTCTACAGGGGGTACATCCAAACAATTTGTGAAATTCAACTCTCACAGCTATACATTACTACTGAAAAAAACCCCATAGCTTTCAGTATACAGATCTTTGTTGGCAAAGTAATGTCTCTGCTTTTTTAATATGGTATCTAGGTTTACCATCCAATTCACATATAACATTAAACCATCTGCAGTCGACATAGCTCACCAATTATGACTTTGTGATATGCGTGAAACAAGTACTATGGCTCCTTTAGTAAATACTCAAGTAGCCAAAGTGTTAAAACAAGAGAAGAAGAAAGCAACTGCATTTAATTTTCTCACTTAAATTGAAGCACTACACGTTATTTTCAAATCTATACAATAATTCATATCTTTGTACTACCCTGAGGAAAAAAAATAATGAAAATGGAAGAGACTTTTCTAAAATTAATTAGAAACTGTCTATAAATAAGCTGTAATAATTAGCAAAATATACAACAGTCAACCTATGCTGGATTAACTGGAGAAATAGGCTCATTCCTTTGCTAGATGCCATCTTTTGTTCTTTTTAGCCATTACAGTAAATCATCTGGAAGTCACAATTTTGCACAGCCTATTAAAATTTTATTTTCTTTCATATACATTTTTTTTTTAAATTAAGTGCAACCTTTTTCAATAAATCAGCACTAATTGAAGCATTTTGCCAACTTCTGGAAAAGGAACTAGTTAAACAGTATGAATCAGTTTGGGGGAGTTTTGATAATTTTCCGGATGTACAGAAGATTAATTTGATCTACAGCATCTGCAGTGAAAAAGTTCTAAAATTATTGGTAAGGCTAGATGTGATTGTGATCAAGAAAAGGAAATGTTCCTATAAATCAGTGGTTCTCAACCTGTGGGTCGGGACCCCATTTGGGGTCGATTGACCATTTCACGGGGGTCGCCAAGCAAGGCTGTCCGCCATTTTTTTTGTCCGCCATTTTTTCCCCTTTTCCGGCGGGTGCCTTACCTCCCTTGGGCTGGGCCAGCTGGTGGTCGGCCTGCTCCATCTCTGCCGCTTGCCAGCTATGCCTCGGCCGGCGCAGGGGGCAGAACCACGCATGTGCAGCACTCCCGGGCAGGGAAAGTCCTCGACTTACGACCGGTTGGTAGTCCTCGACTTACGACCGGTTTAGTCCTCAACTTACGACCGGTTTAGTCCTCGACTTACGACCGGTTGGGGTCGCGGCATTAAAAAGGTTGAGAACCACTGCTATAAATGAACTTATATCATTGAAATATATTTTCATTATTTTGCAACATTTACCTTCATAGAAAATTTGAATTCTTCTTTTTCCCAATTCCATATATCTCATTTAGGAATAAAATAATTTCATGTCTTCACATTCATACGTACTTTAAACACAATTTCAGTACAAGGAAATAAAAACTAGCATGAAAAACACAATATGAGAGTAGCTAGATGGGCAGAAGAGCCTATTGGACATTTTCCACTAGAACAGACAGTATAAATAGTTTCACCTATGAACCAAACAAGCAAAACACTTCTTGCATTCTTAAGCAAATACTACATACAGAGGATCATATTTATTTATATTCCACCCTGTATGTTGTAGATGACTCTGTTTTTTTTTCTTCAGAGACTGCTGTATCTTTTGGTTTATTTAGAATGTTTTGGAGAAACTTTAATTGGTTTGTGTGCTACACTGATGCCATGTAGATTGCAATTGTTGGTGGTTTCTGAGATGTTTTTGATGTATGGCAGTGTTATCCTTTTTACTGCTTGGATTTGTTGTGCTATATTGGGTTGAGAGTCAAGCACATTTTGATGAAGTTGCATGGATATCCATGTTTCCTTTTTCTGCTGGAAGACTGTGACCATCCTAGACAAAGTCAAATCAAAATATACTAAAAAATTCCTGGAAGCCTGGCACTTTGACAAATTGGCTATCAATAGACATGTAAACATAAATATCATCTACAGACTGTGCAAAAGAAACAATCAACAAGCCAAAAAGGGAGCAAACAGACCACAACACCTCACCACCAGCAATCAACACCCAGATAAGCATAGATTAAACCAAGATTAGCATCAGAGCAACAAACAAGAAGGGAACAATACTCCAATCAGAGAATTGCCAAACAAGCCAAATATGCCTGAAAGTCCTTTTAAGTGTTTCGTTAATCAGATACATGACACCAAACAGTAAACAGACTAACCAAAAAACCAAAACAAAACACCAAGATCACTCTCACCAATACTAACAAGGCAAGACACTAGAATATAAATTGATAGCAAACCCCACTCCCTACTGGCACTGATGATATTACCTAGTTTGGGTAATGAAACATCTGCAAGAAAGCAATCAAGATCAGAGAGCACTAAGGACCTGTCATTTCATCCTTGAACTACAAACATTTCCCTGTATCAGAATGACAATATGCAATGTCGTTGTATAAAAATTACATACATAACATATACTGTATGATATAAATATCACACTCAGACCTTTCCACGATCTTTAAAAAAAAACCTCACATACATTACATGTAAACATGACTTTAAAGTTCTACATGGCTTATTCTTTTCTTACTGACTTGGGGGTGGAAGCAAATAACTCTTAACTATATAACTTCTTGCGTTTAGTTATATAGCTAAACAGGATTTTTATAATTATATCATATGCTTGGAGTTCACATGGACATGCAATTCCTAAACAAGTCTTGATATGTAGCTCTACATAAATTGTTTTAATTTGCATATTTTTGCCTTATAAATAAATCTTTATCTTAGGAAACTGTTGTCAGACATAACTATAAATCATAATATAATTAGATGACAAGCTTAAATGGAATATAAAAGTTCAAAATAAGAGTTGTATTTGTTCATGATCCAATATGAATCATATAACATCTTCATAAACATTTATGAAGGGTTTATTTGAAAAGAATGTTAAACAAGGCAATGTATTGAAAAGTATCTTTATATTCATGACGACCCTAACTATATATTTATAACCAAACAATGATCTTAAAAGCTGTGTGAAAATTGCTACTTTAGGACAGTGTTGGCCAGATGTTCAATTTGGTGGATCTACTTTATTTTTTAATTAAAATCTAGAGTCAGGTTCAAAGAAGCAAGGAAACCTGTATTAAAAATTAAAGAACAGATTGCTTCTGAATACATAAAGAGCTATATAAATCAAATAAATAAATCAAATAAATAAATAGTCAGTTGCGTGTATTATATATGGTTCTTTATTTATTTTGCAAGTTTTATTGTCCAGCCAAGTCAAAATGCTGTTGTTGATAAATTACAACTTAAAATTATAAACAAAGAAATAAATAAATCAAAATATAAAAATCAGCAATAAGAAATCAAGCCCTCCTTTCAAGAAGGATAAAATTTAGGGTGGTATGTCTGTTGAAATAAAATACTGTCTTCTAAAAACAATGAACAATAAACAATGAACCCTGGCTTCTGGTTATGCTTCTTAATACCAGGTCTCCCTCATTAGTGATTTAACATTGATAAGGAAATCATCAATGTTTTACCCTTAGGCAAGAAAAAAATCAAAAGTACAGGCATGGAGTAGATGAAACTGCGAGAGGGATCTTGGAGTCCTAATAGACAACCATTTAAATGTGTGTGGCAGCAGCCAAAAGAGCCAACGCAATCCTAAGTTGCATAACAGAGGGATAGATTCAAGATCACATAAAGTACAAGTACCGGTCTACAAAGCCTTGGTAAGACCATACTTAGAATACTGCATCCAGTTTTGGTCACCCCAATACAAAAAAGATGTTGAGACTTTGGAACGAATTCAGAGAAGAGCAACAAAATAATTAGGGGCCCGGAAGCTAAAACATAAAGAACGATTGCAGGGATTGGGTATATCTAGTCTAATGAAATGAAGGACCAGGAGTGATATGATAACAGTCTTTCAATACTTGAAGGATTGCTACAAGGAAGAAGGAGCCAACTTATTTACCAAAGCACCTGTAGGCAGGACAAGAAACAATGGATGGAAACTAACTAAAGAGAGAAACAACCTAGAACTAAGGAGAAAATTCCTAACAGTGGGAACAATTAACCAATGGAACAAATTGCCTTCGGAAGTTGTCGGTGCTCCATCACTGGAAGCTTTTAAGAAGAGACTGGTCAGCCATTTATCAGAAATAGTATTGGTCTCCTGCAAGAGCAGGGGGTTGGACTAGATGATCTCCATGATTCCTTCCAACTCTGTTACTGTTACTGTAAATCAACCTGGCATGTATTACCAAGACTTGGCTGGGTCCAGAAGGGGGAAGTAGCATCAGCCAAGACCTCGGGGCAGGGTTGGACATTTGGCAATAGTCATCTGAGATTCTCCTACATCTTTCATAGGCACTGCACCACAGGTCACCAGATATGAGATCATGTTCATTAAGTTGGCTTCTATGAATAAGTTGGGATTATTGATGTACCAGCCTCACTGCTGCATAGCAATTTTCCTACCTTCAATACTTCAATCAATTTCTGACTTATTAGTAGAGTTTCCCAGATTTATGTTCTTGGAGGACTTCAATATGCCTTCTTTAAGAGAGGTCTGAAGTGACTCAGGAGTTCATGGTCACCCAGGTCATCCAGAGCCCTACAGAGGACAGTGATCACACACTGGATCTGGTATTTCCATAGGAGCAGTGACTATGTGATCTGAAATTGGGGGAATTCTTGTGTCTCCCTTATCATGGTCAGATCACTTCCTGATTACCCTGGGATTCTCCAATGCCACCATCCACTGCAGGGAGGCTGGATCCAAAATTTATTAATGGTGCTCAATCTACCTGCTAGCTATCCTGCTATATGGGACATAAGCTGGGCTTTTTGCAAACACAAACAAACCAACATACGTTTATTCATTCATATTCACAGTGATGTTAGGATTTATTTACATAAAATACAATAAAAGTTCATCAATTTTCAGTAGAAAAATGAGGAAAATAATTAAGTAGGCAAATCTACAAAAATGCAAAAAGAAGAAAAATGCCTAGGAGAATTTCATAAAAACAAAAGCCCTTAATTTGAAGATGGATTAAAAAAAATCAATATGGCTGGCAAATACTTCTGAGGAGAACATTTTAAAATCACAGAATGATCATGGATTTATGGTTCAGAACAAGGAACTGCTCACCATGGAACCTTGGTCATTGACTTTAACCGTGGATAAGCATGCATAGACATTTTCCATTTTTCAAATCTGTAAAAGCTTTATAAACCTGTATCAGAACTTTCAGTTGAGTTTAGAAACAAATTGGAAGCTGTTTGAAGCAAGGCAGGGTTGCCAGAATAGGTTTAACGCTTGTAATCCACATTAAAGAAATCTTCTGTTGTCTTCTGTACTATTTTCACAACTGCATTTCCCATATCAGTATTCAAAGTTTACCCCATTCACAATGCATTGACATTCAACCTGAATATTATCAGATAATTGCAATTATCTCCATATAACTAGGATATTGAACTAATCTGGTAAACAATGTTTATACTGTAGAGATCACTTGAATTTCTAATGGCAATGCTGAGTCACAGAGGGAATATTTCCTACCACAAACGTATTCCTTTAAAGGGAAAACAATCTCTTGCTGAAAACGTTGGACCCAGATATCAAAATATTTTTGGGAGGGGTGGGGAAGGGAGAAGGGGAATGGTTATGTGTGTCTATGTCTATATCTATATGTCTATGTGTCTATGTGTCTATGTGTCTATGTGTCTGTCTGTCTGTCTGTCTGTCTGTCTGTCTATCTATCTATCTATCTATCTATCTATCTATCTATCTATCTATCTATCTATCTATCTATCTATCTATCTATCTATCTTGCAATAATATATATTAGCACTGCAGATGTACACTGTTCTGTTTTGTTCATTGTGAAGGCATTGAGACGAGGCAGGAGTAACACAGTCCTTCTTTATTCAATCTCCAACAGAACAATACAAAATGGTGTTGATTCCTTTTATACCCTTTTGCAGGGACAGCATCTACCAATCAATGCAACAGATTCTCCCGCCTTGTACATGCGCAATAGGCTGGAGAGAGCCTGTCTGGTCCCGGGCATCCACGTGGTCTGCCGGGGCCTCTCTGCAGCTTCCTGCACCTGCTGAGTCACTCAGCAGGCCCAGGACATAACACCCACAATGTTCTCTAAGTCCAGAGTTCAGCATACAAATCAAGCCCTTGCTCCTTTTCTTTATGTTCAAAGGGTATCATAGGTAGCAGTTTGTACTGAAAGCTACCTACCATCTTATTTATCAAAATACTAGTCAGAAGAATGAAATCTATTTTATAAAACAGAATTTTTAATGTGCATAAACTATAGAATCTACAGTCAAGAAGAAAAACAAGGATACTGTCAACCCCCAAACCAAGAATGACACCTGATAATTCTTTCAAGTTGAGTTCTTTATTGTTTCATACCTATAGATAAAATCTTGTCAGACTGAAGGCTGTACTATGTGCATCTACAACAAGGGTAGTCAACCTTGGCTCTTGAAGTCCACAAGTCATAAAAGAGCCAAGGTTGACTACCCCAGATCTACAATATACTCTGTGAACTATTAGGGAGACGCTGTCTTCACCCTCTTTCTCTTACACAGGATAAGTGGGCTGAGTTATCTCTTATTCCTCTGGAATACACCCCTCCCTCCTGGAGATCCACCTCCTCATTCCATTTCATCACAGGATACGGCCAGAAAGAAACATGCATACATTCCACAGAAAAATAAACAAATCAATACTGACTTCCAGTTTTTTTTCTATTGCAAACACTAAAATGTTTTGAATATTCTTGGAATACTTGAAGTATTCTGCTGAAAGAGGCTGAGTTATTAGATTGGGGCTATTTGTTCTGCACGCAAAACTTTTTTTTTCCTTTAAAGACTCATTCATATACCCCTGTATAGCACAGTGTTGATAGAATTGCAGCATGGGAAAGGGCCATTTAGGCTTTCAGGTTCAATCTCCTGTTCCAGGCAGGAGTCCTAATTAAAGCAGATGGCTGTTGAGGTTCTGCTTAAACCCCTACAGGAAAGGGGAGCCCATTATCTTTGAGCTTCCAGTCAAATTACTCTTCTTTGTGAAGTTTTTTTTTAACATTCAATCGGAATCTGCTTTCTTGGAACCTAATCCGTTATTTTGTGCCCTGCACTCTGGGCAAGAGAGACCTGGCCTTGACCTTCTTCTATGTGACATCCTTTCAAGTATATAAAGAGTGCTCTCAGACCTCAGTTACCTCTGCTCAGGGTTAAATATTTCCAATTTCCTCAATTGGTGACCTTTGACTAACTCAGAATAAAGTGGAACAATTACTCCTACTACAGGCCTTCAACCTAAAATCCCGTTTGCTCTTTTTGAAGCCAAATCATACTGCTGACTCATATGCAGTTGGTAATCAAGTTAGAGGTAGTCCTCGACTTGCAGTAGTTCATTTAGTGACCATTCAAAGTTACAACAGCACTGAAAAAAGTGATTTTTCTCACTTACGACTGTGGCAGCATCCCTGTGGTCATGTGATCCAAATTCAGACACTTGACAACTGACTCATACTTATGACGGTTGCAGTGTCCCGGGGTCATGTGTTCACCTTTTTATGACCTTCTTACAAGCAGAGTCAATGGGGAAGCCAGATTCACTTAACAACCGTGTTACTAATTTAACAACTCCAGTGATTCACTTAACAACTTTGGCAAGAATGAGGCAAAATTCCCTTAACAAATGTTTCACTTAACAACGGAAATTTTGGGCTCAACTGTGGTCGTAAGTGGAGGACTATTTGTACTCTTTCAAACTCTTATTAACAAGCACCATTGCCAGGACAGGTATTCCTCATGCAACAACACCCTCTGCATTATTCGAAAGTTCCTTCCTAAACGCAAAACTTTGCAGTTGTCTCTCTTACAATTCACTCTCTTATTCTCATCTCATTTCTCTAACCTATCAAACCATCGTGAATGTCATTTCTGTCTCCTAGGATATATGCTGTTTCCTCCAATTTTGTCTTGTCTGCTAATTTAATAAGCATTCCTTCCGCTCTGTATCCAAGTCACTTATAAAAACATTGAATAATATAGAATTGGAGACTGAACCTAATGATGATGCTTTCAGCAGAGACAATGAAAACACTGAAATAGTTCGATTAATCTGTAGTTTAAAAGGTACAAAGTAGTTTACTGCAATAGTTTCTCTAAGACCAGGGAAATTTTCTACATTCTGGATTTTAATTGCTCTATCAACATTGTGCCTCACAATGTTTTTTTCTACCTCACATACCGTCACGGCTTTATTTCCCATCTCAAATTCATACTCATTAACTTTATAAGAAATGTTAACAGTAAAAATGTAGCATCAGTACTGTATTATTACAAAATGTAGCTCTGAAGAGGTCTTCCAGAATAATTGCAAACGTTATTGCTTAAGAAATGAGTATATGGCAAGTGTTTTGAAAATTCAGAATGACTCTTTGCAATCAATGTAGGAAAGTTTTGTTTGTTTGTTTGTTTGTTTGAAACCCTGCATTATTATTTCAAAAGTTTTAAGTTCTTACATTTTCAAGAAAACTTTTAAGGCAGTACAGGCCTTGTCAGATATTCAAATCATATAGAAGTAGCTCTCACTTAACAACAGTAATTTGGACTGAATTTCTGTGGTTAAGTGATGCGGTTATATTGTATGATGTCATGTATGTGTCGCTTAGTGACCACAATCTGGCAGTCATATTGTGAGCATCATGGACCATTAAGCACAACTTTCTGCTGGCTATCAACAAGCACAGGGGAAGCCAGCAAAAAATCAGAAGTCCTGGATGGTTTACAAGTAGGCCAGTGGCTAGGTAAGTAGATGATGTTGGGGTGATGCAAACATGACTAGGTTGGCTGTGGCGGGTCTATGGCCATTCGCTGCAGCTAACTCGCCATGGCCAACTTGCCACGGACAACTCATTATGGGACAACTCGCCACGGGCAACTCATCACAGGACAACTCACTGTGGGACAAGAGTTACACTAATATCAAAGAAATGATTGAATAGAATCATTAAAGAAAGGATGCAAAATGAGGAGCAGAATGAAATGTGAATGGCAAAAATTATTTATTTATTTATTTATTTTAAATAATTAAATAGAATTGTTAAATTGTCCCGCAGCGAGTTGTTCCCGTGGCGAGTTGTCCCATGGTGAGTTGGCTGTGGCGAGTTGGCCACGGCAATTTGGCTGTGGCAAATTATCCCATTCTGGGCTGTGGCCACCAGAACACAGGGAAAATACGACTCGCCAGGACATGGCTGCTGTCAGGTTTGGAGAGTGTGCTGGTGATGGTTGCCATGGAGTATGGGTGTGAAAGTGCAGCTGCTGGGTATGTATGTAGGGTGGTTCTCAGGTAGCTACCACTGCACAGCATAGCTGGATGAGTAAGCACTATGAAATACACACAGTGGTACTGTGGGCAGGCATGTGCTACAGAGTATGAGATCCTTGAGTCCTTCAGGAAAAAAACTGATGGGAGTAGGAGTAATTACAGGAGTGACTTCTGCTTCCCTATTGACTTTGCTTGTGGGAAGCCAGCAGGGTCAGTCTGAAATGGCAATCGTGTCACTGTGGACTCTGCAACCATTTTAAGTGAAAGCCAGTTGCCAAGTGCCTGAATTATGAGCAGTGACTGTGGGGATGCTGGGATAGTCAGAACTTCAAATACCAGTTTAAATGCTCTGTTCAGGGCCTTTATAACTTTATTTATTTAACTTATATGCTGCCTATCTTTGAACTGTTATTGAATGAGTAATTATCTGCTGAAGACTACCTCTCTAGTAAATACGCACAGAAATTAAAAATTTGTATACATTTAGAAAATTTTATTGTCTGGATTGTTACAAATATATTCGTTCAAGACTTGGCGGAGCCCTCTGATTACATATTCTAAATCCTGATTCTTACAGGATCTCTGACTATAGGTCTACAGCCTAAATATGATGTAGTCTACTTAGCAAATCTGTGAAATCATAGCTGATTACAACATCAATCTGAAACTAAAAATCTTCAGTTTTTCACTTCTGATTGTCTGCCTTGTCAGATAGACCCTGTGGATCAGGGGTCTTCAAACTTGGCCCTTTTATGACTTGTGGATTCCTGGCTGAGGAATTCTGGGAGTTGAACTCCACAAGTCATAAAAGGGCCAAGTTTGAATATCCCTGCTGTAGATTAATGAGAACATTTGAACAAAATACATGGGGTTTTCTCTTAAAGTCTCTGATGCCTAAATTAATCTAATTCATTGATGGTTTCAAAAAATAAAATGTACTGAAGATTAAAACTTCACCCAAACATGCTGAAGTGTCCTTGGAGAAGTAATTGTTTGTTCTCCATCTTCTTTTTTTGAGGGCGGGAGGACAGAATATATTCCAATTCTCAGAAAAAGGAGACGAACAAAGGCTTTCTATAAAACTGTAGTCTCTTTGTTACCGGAAATGGCTTAGACATTTTGCTTTCTTCCTTTTAGACCTTCTCAGATCCATTTAGGAAATGACAATAAACTCAGGCTTATCATATGTAGAAGTGTTGAAAGCAAATTGGATATGGAACCAAATTTTAGGGCCAGAAGTTTAACATCCGTTCTTCTAGTTTGTGAGGTGGCACAAAAGTATGTCAACATAATTTTCTTTGCACTTGCAGATGATCTCTCTTATGCCATGATAACAAGCCATGTAGTTGTCATGACAGGGTTAAGTTGGGATGTAGTCACAGGTGGTTGTTGGCAACAAACATACATAAAATTGCTTTCAGGGTAGCTTGTGGTAAATGAGTAGGTGGTATAAACAACATGGCTCCCCCAAGCATCCAGTTCAAAACTGTGAAAAAGATGGGCAATTTGTATTAAGAAACCAAGAGAGCCTGTCTTGTTTATTTAAGAGAAGTTAAGTTTTTTATCCTGAAAATAGTTCATTTTTCTTTCTGACAGATTGCTAAAATTGACAGCAGGATCAATTTCCACTGCTGCTCCCATTACATGGCTTTGGCAGGACTGAAGAGTAACCTTTCATAATGCCAAGTAAGGGAGCACAACTGCATACAACTGTGTTTTTGTACAAGTGTATAACGATGCCAATGGGGAAAATCAAACTGTTGTTCACCATGCATTTATAAAATGCCAGCAAGAAGATATGTAGGAAGGACCCAGTTGTATAGTCTTGGCAGAGATAAAAAATGGTACATGAAGCTCAGGAAAATGGCAACGGAATACACACTCCCACACCTAACTCCCAGTATGCATAGTAGCTGGAAGTAGATTATATGAGGATTGAAAGCAAAATCACCATGAAAATCACCCATAGTACTGTTCCCAATTCTTAGTGAAGAATAGCATTCATAGCAAGCCTGCTACCCATTCTTGATTTTTTTTTCTACAACTGAAATTCTTACACAGATCACAGGCATTAACTGAAGGACACAATTCTCTTTTCTGGGAAGATCATGTTTTCCCACTTTGAAATCCCACTTTGAAATCCCTTTTTGTTTTTGTTTTTTAAAGGGTTGTCTTTGTAGGAAGAGAATACTACTCTTTCCCAACTACTTAAAATATGTGTTCAAAGCAATTTAATACAGGCAGCTATCAGTGGTGTCTGGTCAATCCAGTATTACTCATTATAATGGCCAATGACCATTATGGCCAAAAATAGCTAATAGAAACTGGGCAGATTCTATCCTTGATTGTGTCATGCCACAAAAACACCACAAATCATAATTAAAATGGTCACATTGCATCATATAAACATGATCTTAGGAAATTTCAGCTAAGGATGAGAGGAAGGTTGCATCATGAGGATATACCTTTATTGTATGTTTAGCAAGGTGCATAAAGGGACTACTTCGACCTAATGTCTAACATCCTGTGCTAGAAACCAGGAGACAGTAATTTTTGTGCTCTCTTAGGCAAGAAAGCTGGCCAGTCACTCTCTCTCAGCCCAATCCACCACATAGGTTTGTTGGCGGGGCAAATAGGAGGCAGGAACATTAGGTATGTTCACCATTTTGAGGTGCCCCAAAATAAAGAGTGAATAAAAATTTTACCATCACCATTCTCATCTTTCTCCTCATCAAAGTTATTCCAGCTTGCAGGACTGGCCTAGGGTAATTTTTAGGGGGGTTTTAATTATATTTTAAAATTTGACAAATATTTAAATATTCCTTTTAATTAATTTTAAATTTGTATTGTTTTGTATGTATTTTAAATAGATTGTCAGCCGCCCTGAGTCCTACGGGAGAAGGGCGGGATATAAATCCAAATATAAATAAAATAAAATAAATAAATCAAAGAAGTATAGAGTTTATATGTCCTAAAGGTATAACTAAGAGACTTTTATGCTATTTTTTTCTTTGAATATATAAATATATATATTTTAGAAACAGTTCACCTCTCTATGCCAATGAAATTACTCTGATAGCTGAAAAAGTAAATGCTCTTAAAACTCTAGCAATGAAACTGCAGCAGCACACTGTGGAAAAATGGAACCAAGATTAAATACGATCTCTCTCTCTCTCTCTCTCTCTCTCTCTCTCTCTCTCTCTCTCTCTCTCTCTCTCTCTCTCTCTCTCCCCCCCCCTCCCCTCCCCTCCCCTCCCCTCCCTTCCTCCCTCTTCTCAGCCATTCAAGGTAAAACAGAACAAGAATCAGACTCCATATAAAGACCAGAGCTATATTTTATTGAAAAACGGTAAAGCTTAGGAAATGCTTCTATCCTTTCTACATAATAGATACTGAATGTTTGCTTCAAGGTTGAATTCCTGGCTCTCTACATCTAATAACAACAAATACAGCAATCAACCTTAGAATTAAAAATAAGGCACCTGAATCATGAATACTTTCTGCCCTTTAGGATCACTTTTCAACATTAAAGAAACTAGTATACAAGAACTTGATAAAGTAGCAATGAAAGCCTTGGAAAAGATGCTGAGGGGTATCCATACCTATACAAATCAGACTCATGCAAGCCACAGTTTTCTTTGTGGCAGTCTAACGTCAAAAGTTGGATTTTGGAGAAGCAGGATAAAAAGTATTTAAGGTTTTGATATTAGAGAGGACTTTTAATAATTTCATAGACAGCTAAGAAAATAAACAAATGGACCTGAAAACATAATCTAGCTATGATATACAGTTGCGCCTTTTTCCTTTGTTTCCTTCACTCTACCATACAAATAAAGCTTGAAAGCTGTAATGGAGTACAAGGATAGTATAGATGTGGACTTGCTAGTATTTAACTGCCCAGAGCAGTTTTTTCATGTGGAGAAACACTTTTGAATAGATTAATTAGCATAAGGAAAATATTTAGTCAAACACACACTGTTCCTTGTTTGTTCCCACATATGTCCACATCTGTTTTGCATTCAATAAATAAAAGACATATTCCATCACGGTTGACGTTACTAATATTGCCTCTAGTTTCCAAATTTCCAATTTACTGGGTGCTTTGGGATTAACAGCAGTGAGGTTGCTTCTGACATTAAGAATAATTAAGAGGAATATTCGCATCTATAGAAAAAAAAGACATTCTCCTAATTCAGTATGTATAAGTCAAGTTCAACCCATACATTCAGGCATGCTTAGCATGTTTGTATAATCAATCCAGGGTAAAAAAAAATCCAAACCAAACCAAAATTTTAGTATAATGTTAAATAATAACTCATGGTTTAACATTGCAGAACATGGTTCTAGTCTTTAAGCATTTTATAAAGAAAAGTAGCCGAAATGACTACTTTTTACAATGTGAAAATTTTATTTATTTTATTTATTTATTTTTCATAATTTATATGCCGCCCTTCTCCCCACGGGACTCAGGGCGGCTCACAGCATATTAAAATAACACAATACAAACAACACACACAACATTTCCCCTATAAAAGCCAATTAAAACCAAATATTTGTAGCTGTGACATTATTAAAATCATTAAAAATTATCCCTATTTAAAAT
>NW_015387150.1:566679-601226 GCF_001527695.2 Protobothrops mucrosquamatus
GATAAAATGCCCCCCTGGTCACGGCCGACAAATGGTCTTCCAGTGTCAGCCGCGGATCCAGGAGGACACCCAAGTTGCGAGCCCTCTCTGAGGGGGCCAAAGTTTCGCCCCCTATAGACAGCGATGGAATCAGCTGGCTATGCCGGGGCGCCGGCAACCACAGCCACTCGGTCTTGGAAGGGTTGAGTCTGAGTCTGTTTAATATTATCTCTCCTGAAAGTTAGAATTTTACAGTTTAGAAGTAAACAATTATGTAACCTACTATAGCTGAGCCAAAAAAACCCACCAAAAACCCTTGATCCTGTAAGAGTACAGCATAGGACAAACAAGGCATTCACTTGCACAAGAAAAGGCTTTGGCTAATGACAGCCTTTCAAAATTGCATAATACACGAGATAAGTACTAGTAATTGGACTGAATTACTTTTTAAAATAAAAAAGTCTAATTTGCACATGAGGGAACTAAGATATAGAAGCCAAAACTATTCTTTATGGAACAAGGGTGAAAATCAGCTACAAAGTGAATTGCACTTAAAAATAACACACCATAAAGCTGGAAAAAGCTTCTAGCTACACATCTGTGTTAGATTCCTAAAAGCACACAATAGTTTCTATCTTTCAATTTGTTTACAAGTCTTTATAAAAGCTTTAGGAAGCATGTTCTCAAGATCACTACACAAAGATAGGGATCGAGTAAACTAGGAAGTGGTATCTGTGGGCTATTCACTGAAGGTGCACTAATCTAGATCTGCCATATTATTAAACGTAGTAAGAACATCAAAAAACCAAGCAAAGTCTGATTCTCATATCACATGTTGTGCAAGGAAGCCCACTATTTACGTTTTAGTATTTTGATTGTAATATATATACTTTTGAATTTTAAGCAACCCAGAGTCATTGACTGAGATGGTCGGCTATAGAAATTGAATGAATGGATGGATGGATGAATCAATGAATGTTGTCCATCTTTTTTGCCATCTTGTACCATCTAAGGCAGTGATGGCGAAACTTTTAGAGACCGAGTGCCCACATTGCAACTCGAAACCCACTTATGTATCGTCGGGTGCCAGGTGGTCGTGGCCCATTGGGTGGTTGTAGCCCATTGGATGTATATGGCCAATTGGGTGGTCATGGCTGCGGTGGTCATGGCAGACTGGCTGGGAGTGGCCATCTCGATGTTGCTTGTGGGGAGGAATGCCTTTGGGGGCCAGGCAGGGTTGGGGGAGATCCAGGGGGTCTCTGGTGGGTGGGACGGTGAGCAGGAGGCTCATCCTGTGGGGTAAGGCGAGGCGAGGCAGGGGGCAGGGCAGGGGTGCCATTGCCACAGAGCAAGGCAAGGCGAAGCAGGGGCCGGGGCGACTGCTGCCTGACACCATTGCCCCCTGCACACAGCGAGC
Source organism: Protobothrops mucrosquamatus (assembly GCF_001527695.2). Classification (NCBI taxonomy): domain Eukaryota; kingdom Metazoa; phylum Chordata; class Lepidosauria; order Squamata; family Viperidae; genus Protobothrops; species Protobothrops mucrosquamatus. Next base: position 568,076 of record NW_015387150.1, read on the forward strand.
GCATGGGGGCCAACTGTGTCCATAAGCAGCCACAGCCTGCCGGCACCTTGGTTTCGGCGCGATGTTTGCCGACTCGCGCATCGCACCCAATGCGACTGCCATGAGGCCGTGAAACAAGCCGGGCGGAGGTAAGGAATCAGTATACCGGTTTCTTACTGCCGCTTGGCTTGTTCCGCGGCCTCATGGTAGCAACATTGGGCAGGAGGTGGCAAACGGCCAGTTTTGGCACAACGTAGCTGTTTGCCTCCGGCCACGGCCATTTGCCACCTTGCACGTCAAACCCAATGCCGCTGCTATGAGGCCATGGAACAAGCCGGGCGGCGGTAAGAAACCGGTATTGCCTTTCTTTCCTTACCTGACTTCCAGCCCTGTGCCATTGCTCCTTCGCAATCTGCAGCTGCCGCCACATGCAATGAAACAAAGGAAGTTTTCTTGGGGGGGGGAAGGTCAATCAATCAATTCCAACTTCTCATGAAAGATCTCAAAGTTGGAATTGATTGATTGACCTTCCCCCCCCCCAAAAAAAAACTTCTTTTGTTTCATTGCAGCACCCTCCCTCCCTGAGCCTCGGGTGCTCCACCTGCTGCTTTGGTCGGCCTGCCAGCCCGCACCTCAACACCCTGCCCACCGCTGCCTAGCACGGCCTCCCTGGGGCTGCAGGGGCTGGCCTGGCATGGGAAGGGCAAGTGCCCCATCCTCCTGCCACCATGCAGGGCAAGGTTGCCGCGCCCACCCCACCTAGATGCCCTCGCCTCCCCAAGCGTTTTTTTTACTAACTTGCCTTTCAGCTACATTCTGTTTCTCCGTTCATAAAAAAAAAGTTCCATCAGACTTTCTAACTTCTTGAGATTTTGTGAGAAGTTAGAAAGTCTGATGGAACTTTTTTTTTTTTACCGATAGTCCCACAAACACACGGCGAAGGCTGAGAAGCGAACAGAGAAATGGAATGCAGCTGAAAGGCAGGTTAGTAAAAAAAATGCTTGGGGTGGCGGGACGGGCGTGGCAATCTTACCCTGCACAGGTATTGATGCAGGTTGCTCATGGACTGGACTGAAGGTCTAAGACTGGGGCGACGACGCATGTGCCCACAGAGAGGGCTCTGTGTGCCACCTGTGGCACACATGCCATAGGTTTGCCACCATGGATCTAAGGGAAACAGAGCCACACAAATATACGTTTTGTTCCCAATATACAACAGTAAAACAAGTTAAACATCTCAATGCATATATGAAACATATTTACAGGATGAAAACATCTGCTTGTAGAGTAGTTTACACTTAACAATATTAATCTCATTATGGGCTTCTGTGTATGAGAACATTATATGGCAACTGGATAACAAGAACAATACATGAATATTGTAAACAGAATATATTCAGTGAGACTGTTGCATCTAGTAAACGTAGAGAAAGAAACCAATTATCACCTGTATATTGAAGGTAGAAAAGAAAAAGAAAACAATTAGCAGGTATGTTTTTCAAGACTGCATGGGGGGAAAAAACAACCTCTAAACTTAATTCAGTTGAGAATTTTTTTTAGCTCCTATTATGTTATTCTATAAAAATAAGCTCAAACGCAGGAATCAGAATGTGCTATCTATATAAAAAGCAGTAATTTGTAAACATGACTGATACTAGTTTAACTCTCAGAACTCAAATAATGTTATTTTCTAATGTGGTTAAAGCAAACCATTGTAGAGCTGCTAAAGTAGGAAGACTGATACCCCTCAATCTCTCCTCTACTGCCATGAGAATAGAAATCTGTATGGTTTTGTGAATTTCCTAGCACACTGATTTACCCCAAAGCTTCCATTTTGCCTTGAGAAGATAAGCTAAACTGAGGTTCAGTTACAGCGCACAAGCTACTTCCTTTTAATATAATAACACTTTATTGTAGAGGAGTAACCACTGAATGGATTATTGATGATCCTATATAGTAAAAGACAATACTATACTTTATTCTTTGATTAAGCAAGCATATATTGCTTTCTCTCTTTCTCTCAGAGAGAGGAAAAGTAGGGTCTTTTCAGAAGTGTATCATTCTTTTATGACACCCAAGCCTACATCTTTCCCAATATACCAGTGTCTCCTGAATTTCTCAATTTTCGTATGGGTTCTTATCTAATTGCTCAGTGCTTTGATTTTGGGCCGAGTAATATGGAAAGATTATTTTCTGTTCTGATCTCTTACTTTGTTTCTTTGCTTTTTTCAATCCTACTGCGTTTGTTTTTCTTTCCTCCTTTAATTGAAAGTCAAAATCCATTTTGTAAAGCTGGACAGTTCACCCTTCATTCTTCTTTCTCCATCTTCTTTTCATTGTCTTTCTGCAACTTATCATAATTATCACTGAGTTGTTATCAATTATGCATACCTGGCATGCTTTCTTATTTTTGGGGGGGGGGGAAGGATAGAGTGAGGAACTTTGATTTTTTTTATTCTGTTATCTACCAGACCTAAAGTTTAAAGGCTAACAGCTTATCCAACAGCATAATTAAGTCAAGAAATAATTCTTCTCCATTTATTTCATCCAGCTATGTGTGTTCCAAACAGGCTTCACTCCAAATAAAGAGCATGACACTGGAGACATGTTTATAGCCATTCACGCTGAGCAGTATGCTAACACTGTATAGCAACTTTCTTCACCTTTAGCTAAATCCCTTATTCATCAAAGGACTACTTCTACAGATACCACTCTGCTCTTACAGCTCTTGCTGTTTCTGCTAAAACATTGGAAAAAGCCACATAAGCAATTTCAGGAATATTGTAAACGAGAAGCCATTTATCTGCATCTTTTTTCTGATTCAACAGGAATCAGAAGCTCCTTTGAAATTCACATTGAAGTATTCAGTTTGAAAGAGCACATGGCAAGGCATTCCACAAACAGTGTCCTGATTCAATTTATGTCTTGGCAAATATGAGTAGTTGTTTAGACATTATTCAACAGTCAACAAGACCTTATCTGATTAATCAAGCAAATTATAAAATGTTTAAGGTAGCAGGCTTGATTAATGGTCAAGGAATCATGCCAGTGTTAATCAGTTAAGATTGCTAACCTATGCAGGCTTATGTGGGAGTGGACATAATTTATTCCTCAGTAAGCATGCACAGATTTCTACCCTCTGCATTGATTTATGCCTGAGAGAAAATATTTAAAATATAGCAGAGGTAGGCAGAGGAAGATCAAAGAAAAAAAAAATAGCTAAGATCGCAGCAAAAAGAGTTTTAGTTTAAAATGTTCAAAGTGGCAAGATGTTGAAAATGTTGATTTGATATTGCCGATAGAGTCGCACTGATTGTTGTTCCCATTGATTAAAATAACTTTATTTTAAATGCTTTTTCTCTTTGTTTATATTCAATATGAATTGCAAATAATCCAAACATCCCTTTTTTCTCATGTAGAGTTTTCCAGTGCACATGCAGAATTGTCTCCTAGAGCAGCATCTATTTCAAGATAAGTAATCCTACCACTTTTTCTCCATCTTGGCTGAAGCAGCTGAAGATCCTAGAAGGAGCAAATACAGTTAGTCCTCAATTTAGCAACCAAAATTCCAGTCCCAATTATGATTCTAAGTGATGTAACCAAAGCATGACATCACATGACTGCATTGCTTAGTGATCACAATCCTGGTAACCCCTGTTGGAGTCATAGGTGAGGATGGCTGTCAAATTCTTAAATTTGGATGACATGACAGTAATGGCAATTCAAGAGCTGTAACTTCTGACACAGGTGGTATGTCATCACTTCATCACAGTTATTGCTTCAATTGGTTTCTGAACAAATGGTTATAAGTTGAGAATTATCTATAAACTGGAAACTCTCCTCCTCCTCCTCCTCCTCCTCCTCCTCCTCCTCCTCCTCCGTTTTAAGTCAGTGTTGACTCTTGGAAACAGTCTAGAAAAGTCCCTGCAGTGTTTTTGACAAGGTTTTCAGAAGTGATTGCCATTTCTTATTTCCTAGGGCAAAGAGAAAGTGATTGGCCCAAGGTCATCCAGCTGGCTTTATGCCTAAAACAGGTCTACAATTCATAGTGTTCTGGGTTCTAGCCTGGTGCCTTAACTGGAAACTATTAACATCAAATTAGAAATTCAGCTTACTAGATAATTTCCTCCACCAATTACAGTACATAATCTTCACAGTTGTTCAAATACCTGAACAACCAGTTCTCTGCATGGATGCCACTTCCAGAAGTCCATTCTGAGCCGGGAAGCCCTCCCAGGCCCAGAATGACCCACTGGAAGTGTGTGAATACCACTTCCGGAAGTCCATTCTGAGCCTCTCACACACTTCCAGTGGGCTGTTCTGGGCCTGGGGGCCTCCCCAGCTCAGAACGGACTTCCAGAAGTGGTATTCACACACTTCTGTTGGTCTGTTCTGGGCCTTGAGAAAAAGGGCTAGGACACCAGCCGGTTCGCCGAAGTCAACAAAAAATTAACTACCGGTTCTACTGAACCGATGCAAACTGACTGAATCCCACCACTGAATCTGCATCATAATGTAACTTATATCAGTGATGTAATTGAAATAACTTGTGTCATTCATGTAAAGCAGCACATAAATATATTGCCTCTAAATAAATGGAAAGGTGACACTAATTAAAAAAAAAAAGAAAAAGGAAAAGGAGAAATGTTTTAAATGACCCTTCCTCTCATTTCCTCAGCAGAGGAAAGTTTCACATTTGGTAATTTATGCCAGAGCTATAAGTTCCCTCTCCCCCCACTTTCCAACCATGATAACATTTTTCTCCCCAAATTTTTATAGAATAATTTCAAAGGAATATTATAACAAGCCTGCATATTCTTTTGAAAAAAAAATGTTTCCAAGCTTTAATTAGCTCTCTACGTGCATAATTATATATTTATACATCAATGGCTTTTAGAATCAGAACAAAATGAACCAGAAGTAGATAAAACATGGTACCAAGTGTTTTCAACAGTTCCTGGAAAATAAACACTTGCTATCTCCTGCAGACTCACTGATCTGATCTGAGCTGGCTTCTTTTTAAAGCAATAACCATCAATATGGCTTCCACTTGTACCAGACATCTGTAATGCTTTGAGCTGTATTTTCTCCAGAGATAACAGTGCTTTCCTGAGAACCAGAGCATGAAGAGGACAGAAAGACAATGCAGAACTGTTCACTCATATGCTTGTCTGAGGGGCAGCAGTCTTATCTCTCCACAGAACAGAGCTTTAAGCACTCAAAGGAAAGTTTCATAAATCTTTTCTCACTAGTTCTGGCAGTTCCTGTGCTTGTTCTGTCACTAAATTTGATTAGAATCAGCTCCTTCCATTTAGAAACCTCAGTGACCCATTATATAATTCCAATCCCACCTCCCTCAGTATCATAGAATATTTCTAACTTCTAACATTGCTAAAGACTGAGGGTTGCATTAGTAGGTCCAATGTTGGCACAATAATGTTTCTTTTTCAGCATTACAGGTAGTCGTCGACTTATAACCACAATTGAGCCCAAAACTTCTGTTGCTAAGTGAGACATTCATTAAGTGTTTGCCCCATTTTACGGATCTTTCTTGCCACAGCTGTTAAGTGAATCACTGCGGTTGTGAAGATAGTAACATGGTTGTTAAGTGCCTCTGGCTTCCCCATTGACTTTGCTTGTCAGAAGGTTGCAAAAGGGGATCACATGAACCCCAGGACACTGCAATGATCATAAATATGAGTCAGTTGCCATGGGGGATGCTACCATGGTTGTAAGTGTGAAAAATGGTCATAAAACACTTTTTAGTGCTGTTGTAACTCTGAACGGTCACTAAATGAACTGTTATAAGTCAAAACTTACCTGTACCTTAGTAGTCACAAAGATAGCCACAAATAAACAGGAATGCTGTAAATAATTGTGTAAATGTGCTAAGAAGGAATGAATTGTTTCCATAGATTGCATTTTTAGTTTCTTTTCTCAGAGAAATTTATATTAGTCAACTTTCAAAGAAATAAAATAATAAAAGCAAATAATGAAAGTTAAATAAGATATATAACAGCAGTTCGGCCTACAAAATTATTCTGAGGGAATGGATCCACAAAGTAAACCACAGTAAGCTTTTGTGGAGTGTGTTGTGATGCAGTGGAGGGGGGAGAGAGAAGTTAAGGCATTTGCTTGGAAGAATATGACTATTATTCTCCTCTTGTATCAATGGGAAATGCGTAAGTGCTTCATTCAAAGCTTTCTAGGTTGATTTTTTTTTCAGCCTGATCAGAAGAGAAAAGGTGGGGGAGAGGGAAGAGAGAGAGAGAGTGAGAGAGAGAAAGAGGGAAGGCACTAGGGAAGAAATAAAAGCAATCTATGGTTCATAATCACAGCATGACTCTCCCCATTTCCCTTCCGGCCAAGGGAGCAGACTGAGGAGGAGTAATGAAAGGAACTGCATAATGTGAGCATTATGCCAGCAATCTGAGATTCACTCAGCCACACACAATTTGGTGGCTAATAGAATCTGCTCAGAGTACTGTGTGATGCAACGCCCCTGCTAAACCCTTTGGTGTAGACCAGGAAGAGTGACCAGAATAATCTGAACTCCAATATTAACAGGTAGATAAACTTGGACTCTTTCTTTCCTTATCAACATTGTGCGAGCACTGCTTAATGATGGTACCCATTATATCTCCTTCTTTGTACCAAGAATGCAGGCAGCGATGATGAAAGCAATAACTGAACATCTATCTATGTATCTCATAGGTATCCATTCAAGAGTGAATGATAGAAAGAAGCCTTTTGCACTTGATGCACATTTTATTACTTGCTCTCCTCCTACTAATGCTTATCACTTCCCTTGCTCATCTTCCATATTATAGCTGGTGTATCTAGGAAGTGATTCTGTACAAAATGAAGTGATGCTGGATGCCAGAATGAGGTTGTGTGTGAGCCCTTCCTTCATTTTTCTTAGAAACCATATAGGGGGCAGGTTGTTTGAGTGTTTAGCACTCTTACATAAAATGGAAGACCGTGACACAATCTGAGACATCAAACACTGACATTAAAACTACCTTACTGACTTTTGACAATAGGGAGAGATGAGATCTCCCTAAAACCATTCCATGTAATTTGAATGAGAGGTATGGCAATACAGTAAATCCCATTCTCATTTATAGGCCCCAGGGGCTTCTATCGAAAGGGACCCTTCAGGAAAATGTCATTCAAATAATTAGAGTGAACTGCCAACCACCTGCTGATGATACCCAAGTTCTCTTTGCTATCTGAGTCAAATTATCATGAACAGTGATCTTGATAACATAATCCTGACAATGTGGAAGCACTTTGAGTGAAAGGTTCTTGGGTCTAGTTTGGAACAGTATTGAATTCCCCCTAAAAAAACAGCACAGAGTCTAAGAAAACTCTTAAATACAGGTGGTCCCTGGCTTACAACCCGGTTACAATGCTGAAAAAAGTGACCGATGACCATTTTTCACAATTATGACTATTGCAGCATCCCCATGGTCACATGATCACATTGCAGGCACTTGACAGTTGGCATGCATTTAGTACAGTTACACTGTCCTGGAGTCACCATATGATCACCATTTGTAACCTTCCCAGCTGGCTTCTGACAAGCAAAGTCAATTGGGAAAGCCACATTCACTTAACAGCATGATTCCCTTAACAACCGTAGTGATTCACTTAACAATTGTGACCAAGAAAAAGGTCATAAAAGGGGTACAACTCACTTAACTGTCTTGCTTAACAATGGAAATTTTGGGCTCCATTGTGGTCGCACGTTGAGGACCAGTTGTAGCTAAGTTAGCTGAGTGATATGCAGGCTCTCTTCACTCTGGGTGATTCTTCAGCTTAGCTTTTCTATGTAATATGATGTGAAACAAGCAGAGCCAGAGGCAGTAAGTGTTGAACTTGCAGTATTTTTCAAGCCATCACTAGATGTTCCTGTTGGGTATTCACCATCATGCCTTAATATTTCTATTCCTTCACTGTACAATGAAGAGCAGTGGAACAGTCTCGCAATATGTTTTTCCAAAGTCCTTCTTATCATTAACACAATGTTGTAATTGGAAACTAGAAGTTGTTGGCCACAAAATAACTCCTCATTTCCTGTCATATCGGAAACATGGAAATAAATACATTAATTTTACAGATTCTGACTTTCACACAAGAGCTCAAGGTGGTTTATATGAGGATTTCCATGTTATCCCCATAGCAGCAGTTCTAAGAAGTAAGATGAGCTGAGAGAGTTGCCTAAGGTCACTCAGTGAGTTTTGAACCTGGGTTCCCCCTGACCTAGTTTAACACCCATTCTGAATTCTGAAGGATTGAATGGATCGAAGTTCAGATTTGGTAATGCTCTAAGAAATCCCACTAGACAGCCTCTATTGAATAAAAAAGTTAACAGTGCAATTATCCATTTTATTCTATATTTAATATTTCTACAATATAAAGAGTTTTGAAGATTAATTTAACTTTTTTCCTGTGGTTTGGAATAGTAACTTCTTGTTTTTATTGCTCTCCATGCTATGCATTTTAAACTCCTACAAGCTTCTGCTATTAAACTCACTAGCAAAAATCAGATTCCAAGAGGAAATATGTCAATAATGTTCCAGTTTTTTGGGGGGAAGGGGAGAGAGGGAACCCTTCCCTTATCAAGGCAGAAAAAAACCTTGTTTCCAGAAGATGACTCTCCAGTATTGTCAAAATAAGAGTAAATGTGTTGTCTTCCACAGTAGGAGATATAATTGGTTCTTTATTTCCTGATTCATTGGTTTTAAAACAGAAGAGTTTAACCACAGTGCTTGCATCTGACTATGAAAACAGAAAATAGAGAAAGAAAGAAAAAACACTAAACAGCCAGCACACACAGATAAATTAACTTCATAAATTGCACCAGTATTTTTCCCCTGAAATATAATTCTCTTTTATTAGTCTATATGTATCTTTCACTTACTTAAAAAAAAAAAAAAAACTAAAGGCATTTAGGAAAAAGGAAGAAAAACAAACAACATGGTTTCAACTAAATATCAGAGCTAATAAAAGAGTTCTTTATTGCTAGGCGAAGAGCTCCATTGTATTCATCTAAGCCAAGCCAGTGCTTTCCAAGAACAGTGAATAGCTCATCTTTAAATTATAATTTTCTGCATTCTATGGACTTCCTCTCCGTAGCCACAATTTTCTTTTATGGAAATCAGATTTATTTATTTGCAGGCAGTAGCATTCCATTACTTCTGTCAAAACTGTTTTCATGTGCTCAGTCATCTCTGCAGTCTTATAAACCAACTGGATAAGCAATTAACATTCACGAGCATTTTCGACTGGGGTGTGGGGCCAGGGAGGGGGGGGAGAAATGTGGAGGGAAATTCTCCACTGTTGCTAACATAACCTCTGGAGGCGTATGGTAGTGCAAAATGAGTGCATCTCTGCATTGGGGAAGATAAGAGAAATGACACAGATTCAAACAAATTGTTGATCCACACCAGCGAGGAGCTAGGCAAACAATAGAAGTAAAAGCATAAATGTCAATTTGGGATGATAAAGGATACAATCTAAATGTAATACGAGAGGCCTCCAGACAAAAGCAAGAAATAGAAATTACACATTACTGAAACAGCCCAATATGGTGAGGGCATGCATGCGCTAGCACACAGACTTACACATAAATGTGCAGGCAAAGCAATCCAAACAGCAAAGCTAATTGCTCAATAATGGAGATTACAGATTAGCACAATTATGTTGACAAATCTCTTCCTTAAAAAAGGCCACAGCAGTGTACTCCAAAGCTTTGCTTACCCTATCAGTACATTTATCATAATGCTCAAAAGCCCTCCCATCTTTCCAGCTTTCCTATCCTCTTTCTGCTCCTTCTGCATTAGCATCTCAGAATAAGTGTCCCTGGGGGAGATGTCTGTGATGCCTATGCATTCTTTCTGACAGGTGAGCACGGCCAAATGCTTGCTATTTATCCTGTAGAAAAACTCTGAGCAAGGGCACTTCAACAAGGTCAATCTCATCTCAATTTTATAAATGGATCTCGTCCTGTTTTTGTCTCCATCCTATTCAGTGCCGACTCATAAAAATCCAACGGCTTGCCGGTGGAATCAACTTATTTCTAATTATACCAATGTCAATTCCAAGCACTAGATTTTATATGGATGAAAATCAAAGTGTAACCCAAGATGTCTTTAAGCAGCTATAAGCTGTTTAAATAGCTTTTAAGGGGAATGCAGAAGTTATAAAAAATCTATTTCTTCAGTGTCCTTGTTAACAATGGTGATTAGCTGAGCTTGGAGCGGAAGAAGGATTTCCGAAATATTGGACTCAAACATAATAGAGGAAGGTGAATGCTCTTTTTTCTTTTCAGGTATCCAATAAAACCAATGTTGAAGAAAAGATATGAAGAGAATCCCAAGTTTCTGATCATTTGCCAGGGAAAAAAAATGTTGAACAGCAGTAATAAAAGAAGCAGAAAAGCAGAAACCATTCATAAGTCCAGAGTTGCATATGAACTTCCAGAGACTTGGAACACTCTCTCACAGCTTTTCCAAAAGTTGTCACACAATTATTTAATCATAGTTAGCACTAAGCCTGTTAAGCTTCCAGAACTACCTTAAGGTTCATCAGGTCCCCCCCCCCCACTTACTGCAGTTGCTTTGCCTTTCTTGCATATCTTTGTATTGTCTCATTATCTAAAAAGTTAACATGCTTTTTAGTGCTTAGTGGAATGATTATAATTGTTCTTAAATTACTGTTAGTAAGTCAAAGGTTACTTTTTTAATTATCTGTATGCTGTTTTTGGATCTGAAAGATAAAACATGATAGAAAAACTATAATAAATAAAAATAAATAACATTTGCCCAAACTTCTAATTTATGAAATATTTTCATCCAATATTATGAAATTGGAACCGAAAAATGAGCTATTTGTAATTCAGAAAAACAAAACCTGTGGAATTATTCTATTTGAAACCTAATCTCTACAGTTCAATCTGTTTATGGCCTAATTCATTAGAGCTGTAGCATCTCTGAATGCTTAGAAAATATTGTAATTTGTATGATTTGTCTTCCACCACATATATACACATTTATGAAGTGAAATAAGGAGCTAAATATTATAATATTTTATCCTTCTTCTTTGTACATACAGTATACTTAGCTAACTGAAGACGGTGAACTTACCTAATATTCTTATGCCTATTTCCCCACAATAATAACCTTGCAAGGTGGGCTGAAAGAGTGTGACTTGCTTAAAGTCATCCAGCTGGCTTTCATGCCCAAAGAAGTGCTAGAACCTGGTCTTTGTCATCAAACTGGTTGTCATAATAAAATAGAAACTACCTTAAAAATACACTGGGTTAATATGAGAAAAGTAGATATATATATAATAAAAATATAGATTTTGAAGCTACATTAGATATGAATTCAAATATCAATTCAAATATTCATATAATTGTTCACCAGCATGTTTGTTGTTGAAGACTACAATTAATGTCCAGACAATATACAGTGTGTTTTATTCAAAGATATATTAAAAGGTATGAGAAGGTGTTTTCAAGGTCTAGCTGTTTACACTGGCTCATTCACCAAGTTCTTTTGTGAGTGTAAACTATACACTTTGTTATGTAGGAATGCAAGAACTGTATTGAGATCCAGTAAATGATTTCTCCTTGTATTCTAACATGGAATATACAGATAAAGGATAGAAAGAACATTGAGGTGCTCCAAGCACATGATGCAGTAATAGAATTGACATGTTAACAATGAATGTCTATGTTTCAGTACAATATGATGTCAGCTGGGCAAAAATCAAAATATAAAAAAATAACAATTTGTTTTATCCTGTTAACTTCCAGAGTTTCTTCTGGTAGATGGGCAGCTGTTAAAGAAACTGGAAGCAATAGCAAATAGATTATAAAAGAGAAAGACNAAAGACGATACTGTTAACCACATAAAAAGCAGCTGTAGTAAAAACCACCCTGAAAGTAAGGATTGGATGCTGTAAAGTACTGGCCTGTTCATAATGAAAAGGTGCTCCAGAATTAGCTGTGGTGGCACAGTGGTTATAATGCAGTATTGATTCAGTGGTTATAATGCAGTATTGATTCAGCCTTCCATCTTTCCAAGGTAGGTAAAATGAGGACTCAGATTGTTGGGGGCAATAGGCTGACTCTGTAAACTGCTTAGAGAGGGCTGTAAAGGGCTGTAAAGCACTACGGAGTCTAAGTGCTAAGTGCTATTTAATTTTTTTATGGGACTTTCTAATTCAGATGTGCATATACCCAGAAAATAATACACCAGATATTGTGATAGCTGAAGAAAAGCATGTTTTAATACAGATGTGGCAATATCAAATGAGAGCATGTCAAAACATTCTGAAAAGTACTATAAAATACCAGTATATAGAGATTATGAGGTGGGAAACCCCAGCAAAAGCTATAGGAGATGTCTAGGCTGAGCCCAAGAGCAGAATCATCGGTTTGGGATTGCTCCACTAAATTAAACTCCTGTTCCTAGTTACTTGTGCCTGACAAAAACTTGTCCCATATGAATATGAGGAACTATAGCAATAGAATGATCAAATCAGCAGGAAAAAATAGATTGATTTATTTTAAAACATATAGTTTACAAAAAAAGTTTGCTTAGAACCATATATACATTATAGTGATATTTTGACAATTCTTAGGTTTCAGAGAAACTTGAATGGACTCTAAATTCAATTCTTCAGAAGAGAAACAACAACAACACAATAGCAACAACAACAAGATATGGCAAGATATGATTTTTCCACTGTAGGAGAAGGACTGGCAGAGTGAGAGTAAGGGATGAAGAGAGGGATCAGCCTAGAATTATTACATAGCTACAAATAACTTCCAACCAGCTTTGATTGCCATTGACCCTTATCTAACTCTAACCAAATGCTGACCATTAGTTGAGAAAGTTCTTGTGCATAGACTTTTAACAATAAATCAGTTAAATTGAACCTTCACATATGGATCTGGTCTTTTGTGCCTGACAGCTATATGATTATGAATAATAGGTGGAAAAATAAGATGATAGTAAAAACCAGCAGTGGTGGTCCCAGTGATTATTGGCATACTGGGTGTCGTACCAAAAAGTCTTGGACAATACTAAGATAAAATATGCTTACTGACAATTACCAAAGGCCACATTGCTTGGACCCACACTGAACTAGAGAAGCCCAGGTTCAAAGCCAGCTTCAGTCACAGAAATTCATTGAATGATTCTGGGTCAGTTATCTTTTCTGAGATCAACCTACCTCAAAAAGACAAATATGGAGGAAGAAGTGTTACCAGGGTAGAAGACTTATAAATCAAATAAATAAATATTTGTGTTAAATAGTAAGTATAGGGAAAAGCCATTAAAATACATATGGAGTTATTTTGTGTAAGTCATACAATTAAAAACATAGAATGAAATAATCCCCTACTGGGATGAATTGAACTAGGACTCTGCAGCATCAGACAAGTCAACTTCCCTAAGTGAAGGAACTTTAGAATCATACCAGGAAGAAAGTAACATTTGTATTATTGCCAAGAAAACTTTATGGGCATGTCTGAATCATTTAGAAAAGTTTGTGTGCCATTATGAATAGCTCCTAAATTGGAAAGTATGTCTCTTGCTAAACTTTCAGTAAAGCTGGAGGTGATCAAAGTCAAAAGGAGGTCTAGTCACCAATTATGTCAGTACTGAAAGTACTGAAAGAAAAGCTTCTTGTTTCAAAAGGACATGAAATCTAGGCAGCATTAACCCCCCCTCCCCAAAAATGAAATTGTCAAAGTAGAAATGAGAAATATTTAAATTCCTCATTCATTTAAATTGCAGGTTGTATTAATAAATAAACTTAAATGGTCAGGAAGAAATGAACCATAGGGAGAAATGGATTAGTACTGATACTCAAAAAGAGCAATGATTATATGCTCAGCTATAATCCCCCAAAAGTCAAGATCATATGTATTAGAATTAGTGCTTCTCTAGTGAACAACATTATTAAAGAAATGTAAGACTCTACTACAGATGCAAAGTAGAAGAAATTGAGGAATTATAACATAAGTTGCAATTGCAAGAGGTGCTAAATGCACAATCAAAAATGATATAATTTTACTACTGAAGGAAAAGAAAAAAAATTGAGAAATAGAGGAATAACAACAATATTTATTTGGGGTAGATAGGTTAAATGTTTTGTGAAGATTTTTTAAATATTTATTGTCAAAATCTGCTTTAAGGAAGTTATAGGCAGTGACCCAGTCATCCAGAAGACTTCCAGGTGTAGATGGTGATTTTTTTTTTAATTATTGGGGTCAAATACATGGGTTAAACTTATAAAATTAAAGAGAATAAGAATACCAGCAATTATTGACTTGGAGGATATACTGTCAGAATGTAAGATCACTGTTACAAATAGATTCAATATACATAAACTTTCATAAAAATGAACTAGAGCTACCAAGAGAATATTGGGAACTGGTGTATAAAAAAGCAATCCTAACATTACAACATAGTGGTACCCCCTCCCCCCCATAGACACAAAGAGGAAAGAGGAGGAAAGCCTCAGAAAAATTGAAGATGTGCAGAAACCAAACACAAACTTTCTACATCAAGTAAGGAAGGACAACTATGATACTCAGTCAAGAATATCAAGAAACAGAGGAATATTATAAGAAAGAAAATTAGAGATTTCTTAATAACAGAAAATCAGAAGAAAAAAAATATAAGAAATAAGAAACAAATCTCAATAGTGAATGTTGCAGCATCTGGAAACAGCAGAATAGAAGAGAAAGAATTGAAGAAAATCACAAAATACAAAGACCTGAAAACAGAAATAGAACGACTCTGGCAAAAGAAAGCAAAGGGAGTACCAATAGTGAAAATTGCCTTGGGTACAATCCTTAAACAATTGGAGCATCACTTGAACACCATCAGCATTAACAAAACCACCATCAGTCAATTGTAAAAAGCAGCTTTACTTGGAACAGCCTACCTCATCTGACTACACTTTCAACATATCAAAGAACAACATTCTGCCTATCCCAGATCCTTTATAGGAGGATAAAAATCCCAAATCCAGTTTCAACATTTGGTTAAACATAATAATAATCATATAGGGGATGTGATAAAGGTAGGTGACATTGTAATATGGTGGGAAGTTTAGATAGAAAGCCCAAGCACAATGTAAAGCAATTCAACCAAAGTTCAGTTCTTTATTTGCTTATACATAACAAATAGACCAAACTCTTACTACACTCAGCCTCACAGATATGCCTTGGGAGACTCTAGGGCACAGGTCAGCAACCTGTGGCTCCGGAGCCGCATGCAGCTCTTTGAGCCTTCCCCTGTGGCTCCCAGCCTCCTCTGCCATTTGCAGAGAGAGAGAGAAAGACAGAGAGAGGCTCTTATGCTTCCCTGCTTCTCTGTCTGTCTGTCTCTCTCTCTCTGTGTGTGTGTGTGTATAAAAGAGAGTGGACTCACGGTGTTCTCCGACAAGCTGAAAAGCTTTTGGGGCGGGGCTCCTCCCTTTGCTGCATCTCTGCAGGAAGCAGGAAGCAGGAAGGGCAGGAGAGAGCTAGCTAGCCCAGCTATACTGACTCAGGAATTCTGGGAGTTGAAGTCCATGAGTCATAAAAGAGCCGAGGTTGCCTACCCCTGAGCTTGTTGGAGAACAGCTTGAAGCCAGTTTGCCAGGTGAGTAGAAGATCAGAGAGAGGGAGAGAGAGGGGGAGAGAGAGAAAGAGAGAGAGAGGGAGATAGAGAGGGAGATAGAGAGAGGGAGGGAGAGAGAGAGAGAAAAGAGAGAGAGAGAGAAAGAAAGAGAGTGGGGGAAGAAGACTGGCAGACCAAGGGCAGAAAGAGAGAGAGGGAGAGAGAGACCCTTTTGACATGTAAAATGAAGATAAAACTGCATATATCCTTTTTACACACACATACACACACACACACACACACACACACACACACACACACCTTGAGTGTTTTTTGATGCACCCTGTCGGCCCAAATATGGGAGAAAGAAATCTTTCTTTCTTTTTCTTTTGCCTGTATCAGCTCAATCTAGCTCAACTTAATTTAATCAGCTCAATCAGCTCAATTTAATATATATTAAAGGTAAAAAGGGATATATGCAGTGTTATCTTCATTTTACATGTCAAAAGGGTTTTGCGGCTCTCAGTGTTTTGTTTTCGGTGGGAAATGGGTCCAAGTGGCTCTTTGAGTGTTTTGGGTTGCCTATCTGTCAGGAGGACTGTCCCTTGTTCCGTCTTCTCTTTCTGGAATGTACTCCCTCCTTCCTGAGAAACTGTCTCTTGACTGTAGTCCCTTCTATGGGCGCCATCTTTCACAGAAACCCTTTAAAGTTATGATTGATTTTAAATAGTAGAAACATTCACAGAGGCAGAAAACATTCACAGAGGCATCATACAGAAATGTGAAGCGTAGGAGGGAATGGACTAGCTATCAAATACAAAAGCACTACCTGCAGTTCGAATAGCTACAGAAGTATTTAAAAAAATTAATTTAAACAATCCCAATGAGCAGGCAGGCATCAGAAAAAAAAGTGGATCAAATACGGATAATAAAGAGAGTGAGGGAATTTAAGAAAGAGCTTTACGATAGCTCTATTGCTCATTGACAGGCCTTTAAGCATGTAGGTCATGGCAGAAAATAGAATATTAAGGCTAGTGAGGATATCAAAATATTTTATTATTCCCAGAAACTTTTACAGAGTACAAAAAGCTAATACAAGAAATGATTTTGGAGAAACAGAGTGGCTCAGATTATAAAATGTGAGTGAGATAAGGATGCTTATTATCCTCATCTCAGTTTAACTTGCACGTTGGTTATATTAGAAGACATGACAGCAGGAATCAAAACTTGAAGCCGAAACACTAACAATTGGAAATATGCAGATGATCTCATTATATTAGTCGAAAGTCATGCCCTTGTGGACAAGATTGACTTTTACCACCACTGGCTCTTGGGGGAGGAGAGATTTCTCCGTTTCATACAATGTGTATACCCTGTATGGTATTTTAATTCATTTTGAATATAGGAGGTAGTATACATTCAGTTACACAAAGGCATGTTAATGTAAAATTCATATCTCTCTGGTCTGAAAGCTTAGGAATATAATCATCATACTAAAGATAAATTTTATATATCCCCTCAACATCTGGAGAGGTTCTAAAGCATGGCTGGCTCAGGAATTCTGGGAGTTGAAGTCCACGAGTCATAAAAAAGCCAAGATTGCCTACCCCTGCTCTATGAGTTCAGTTCCTGATAGACAGTTTGAATCCCAAACAAAACTATGTGGCAGGAAGTTCAGCTCATACGCCATGTTACTGATATTGGAAAGCAAGAGACACTTGTATTATCTTCCATTTGTATTATGACGAGGACACTTTCTCATCAACCTGCTTAATTCTTTCCTTAAGTAGGTGGATAGTGGGCATGGCAATGAATGTCATTCCTGATGGTTATCTGCTCTTGAATTTTTGGTGCTCTTTCCTTTCCCCTTCCAAACTAAAAATCTATAGAACATAATCACAATTCTATAGGAATAGTGTATCTTTTCCATCATTACAGCCTATAATGTTTTATGTGTTCCATTTCAAGATTTGTAAATTAGGTTTTTCAGAAAATGTTGTCATAAATTAAATATTTTAAATGTAACTTTACACTTGTGCTAACATTTCATTATTAAATAATGGCATCAAACTGAAGATAAGTCATAAAACATACTATTAAAATGTGATTTCTATGTAGATGCTAAAAACACTATGTCAAAACACAATAGCTGTCTCTAATAGCAGAGATGTAAAATAAAGAATGTGATTATATTATGCAGTACAAATGAATCACAAATGACCCATAAAAAGGAGTATCAGGGCATCATTATCTATTTCAGAAAAGCCCTTTGTTTCTCCTTTGACACAGTACAATGAAAAAAAATACCTTCAATTTCTGCACTTTGACTTTGGCTCCATTGGCTTAAATTTTTATGATACAATAACCTATGGAAAAGTAAGTTAATTAAGTCATAATTAAACACAGATATTAAAAATAGTAGAACCAAAAAATTGGAAAGAAAAAAATTTCCTAGTTCCGACACTCATATTTGAAACCCATATGGTGCTATATTTTCAGTCTGAAAGTATGCACAACTATTCTAAGGGATTTTTTTTTTTCCTAGCAATGCCTGCCATATTACTCTATCATGTAGAAGGCTAAATCTAGCAGGTAGAGCAGTAAATAGATATAATCTGTAGGAATGCCATCTCACTGAACAGATGTTTCAACAGGCCAAAAATATTAAAGGCAAAATTGTCCTGCAACTCCAATCACATTTATTTTATCAGGATCCATATCAGTTATTTGACCAGGATACATCACTGAGACTGTTTTGCTCTTTTATAAATCCAATATAGGAAAATTATCTAGGTCACTTTCCTGGTTTGTTATTTGTCTATCCCTTTTAATTATTAAGACGTCAGCTGATTTCTTTTGTTATATCCAGTGTAGCATCTTTTTCTACACTGTAGCCTTTTTTCTAATTCTTGTAGCCTGTCATTTTTAAATCTACTTTTAGATCAGTCTCAATTGTATCGGGTAAACTTGTCTCTCTTACATTATATTTTTGAAACACAGTCTTTTATAGAAATAGATATTATTAAAATTAACTTCTGGGTCCATTGTTCAAAAATATCCTTCAGTATGTAGAATGTTAACATATTTTGCTGTGTTTTGTGTACATCAAATTTAAGTATTCTTCTCCTTTAACTGTAATCTTTAGTTCCTTCTAGGGTTACCTGTGAGCTGTATCTCTAGAAACTCCTTAAAAAAATAAATGGTGGCTTAGTATAATGTGTGAATCCCGCTATCATTGAGGTTTCACTTGAACTAAGACCTTCCTGGGCCATAATTGTAAACATTGTGCCACACTGTTCACTGTTCACCTCTACTTCATAAACCCATACTAACATAGTTGGGTCAGATGGTCAATTCAATCCAAAGCTGTACAATTTTCCTTGATTAGAAATGAGTTTCTTTTCAGTGCTAGTTCAATTTTTTTTAGAAACAAATACAGGATGTTTAACAGTAATTCTGAAACAGTACCCTGAATTGAGGAATATAGATGTGAATTTATTAGAAATATGCAAAGCGCAAGCATATACAGATGCTGGGATGGTCATTGCATATAAAGACTAAGTGTATGTATCTTCAATTCTGAATGAAGAACTGATATGAAAATACACTGTCCAAAATAATCTGGTATAGGGTCTAGTTGTTATGAGAACAAGAGTTAACAGCAATAGCAATAGCACTAAGACTTATATACCGCTTCATAATGCTTTATAGCACTCTCCAAGTGGTTTACAGAGTCTGCATGTTTCCCCCCACAATCTGGATCTTCATTTTACTGACTTCAGAAGGATGGAAGGCTGAGACAACCTTGAGCCAGTCAGGATCAAATTGTGGTGGGATTCAGCCGGTTCGCACCCGGTAGCTAAATTTTGTTCAGTTTGGAGAACCAGCTGAATGCACACTGCTTCTGGAAGTCCATTCTAGGCCTTGGAGGCTTATATAGTCTCCATATTGGACAGTTGATGCATGGAACCATCCAGATAGTTTTCTGGTCAACAGTAATGAAGTGGCTTGCTATTTCCTCATCTAGAAAAGTTTTTTCCCCCCAATCTATCATACAACCTGCAATTTTCTGCTGATCTCTGATCCAACCTCTAATCAGGTCCAAATGTGCTTAATTTTGAGACCAGAGAAGTTCTTTCAGAAGCATTAATAGACAATTTACAACTTCATATGTATCTTTCTATCTAAAGGTATTTTATGATAATTAAGGGTTGAATTGATGGTGAATTATGGCAACAATCTGTGCAATTACATGTATAATTTAAAGAATAAACCCATGATAGACTGAGTTAATTATGAAGTTTATTTTTTATGAGAAATAATATTGGATTAAAGAATGGAGTCAAGCTATTCCCCAAAGCACCTGAAGGCAGGACAAGAAGCAATGGATGGAAACTAATCAAGGAGAGAAGCAACCTAGAAATAAGGAGAAACTTCCTGACAGTTAGAACAATTAACCAGTGGAACAACCTGCCTTCAGAAGCGGTGAATGCTCCAACACTGGAAGTTTTTAAGAAGAGACTGGACAGCCATTTGTCTGAAATGATATAGGGTTTCCTGCCTGACCAGGGGGTTGGACTAGATGACCTCCAAGGTCCCTTCCAACTCTATTATTATCATTATTATTATTATTATTATTATTATTATTATTATTATTATTATTATTATTATTTATTTGCATATTAGGCAGAATAATTTTTTTAAATAGTATATAATAAAATAAAACATAGATTAAGCTTAATTGAGAACAATGTAGTATGAAATTGAGTTTTCCTTATAAGAATAAGCACATCTAAATGCTTCTCATACTCATTTATGTGTTCTGCAAAAATGCTTGGGACCAACCTATATTTTGATTCAAATTCCTGCAGGGCTGGCAAGTATGGACTATAAATATATTATATTATGTGATAATAATTGAAATTGTAGAAAAGCTAGATTAAAGTAGTCTTCACGCAGCTAATCTGAAGCTACCTTACAAGACAATAACAAGCTTCTAACAGTTTTTTTTATTATTTTTAAAATATACACTAATTATGCTTAATGTTCCCTGTCGCATTAGCTTTCATGGTAATTATATTTCAAAACTTTTGCAATTAGGGTGCAGTTAATATTGTGGAATATTGCAATTATTTTTCATTGTGACACCTCTATTGAAATCTGGTGGCATAATGATCACACTGTTCAACTAAATCAGAACTGTAGAAATATGGCAAATGAACCAATTACAGATTATTATTTCTAATTACAGATAATGTCATTTTCCATGCCATTGTCCAAGAGAATTTCTCAAAGCACATACACAACAGTGGTCATAATTCAAAGAACACATACAAAATTCTATATCACACACACACACACACACACACACACACACACAGAGGGATATATCCTATTAAAATAGTGTGTGAAAGATTTGGAAATCAGCATTGCTTTTTAAAAATCTGAACCATAAGAGTTTCTGTATTAACTTTGTGTAACTGATGTTTTTGGAACTTGGTTATTTTATGCTTTATTATAACAGTATAATAATATAAAACAATATGTACTTATCAGTATAGGTCATAAATACAATTGAACTTGGGCACAAACTGAGCTTTGGATGGCATACTTTTTCCTATGGTATGATAAAGTTAAGGATAATGTAGATTTTGAAATGTGTTTGAATATTAGTATATAGATTTTAAAAAACCACCATATTAGAAGTGTCAAATTGGGACTTCTGGTTTTGACGTCGCGTCAAGACGCATGCAGAGAACCAGGGCTCTGCCTCCCATGCCCAATTTCTTCCTGCTGGGGGCCTGAAAAGGGCCCAAAGTCGCACCGGAAAAGCGACAAAACAAGAGGGGACCCTTATAGATCGTAGGGGATGGTGGTCAAGCCGCTTGATCAAAGCAAGCCCTCAGAACTGACAGGAGAAAGACTGGCTGCACCCATGCAGCCAGTCAGAAGCTACTGACCTCTGGAGAAATAAATCGGTATTTAACAAGTGCAAGCAACATGTTTCAATCTGAATGAGATTATTTTCCTTCCTCTATGATTTTAAAACCTGTTCTTGGAAAAAAAATATCTGAAAGCAAGGAAACTCCCAGAACTAATGGGAGGTTTTTCCCCCTTTTTTCACCCCTTATCCCAGAATAAAAGTGGCAGTTTAAGCTTTCTTGGGGATGCACAAAAGGCTTTTGATAAAGTAAACTGGCAATTTATGATTCAACAACTAAATGAAATGGATTTTGGAGAAAACCTTATAAATACAATTAAAACAATCTATCATAGACAAATAGCTAAAACAGTCATAAATGGAGATTTTACAGAAAATTTTAACATTAACGAAGGCACAAGACAAGGATGTCCATTATCCCCATTATTATTTATATTAACACTGGAAGTATTAAATAGAAATATTAGGCAAGACTCAGAAATTAAAGGAATGAAGATAAAAGATGAAAAATATAAACTACAAGCATTCATGGATAACTTGGTTTTCATATTAGAACAGTTGCTTGTGACAAGGCCTAAGCTTCTGAAAAAGATAGAAGAAATTGGAGAAGTGGAAGGACTGAAAATAAATAGAGAAAAGACCAAAGTGATGACCAAAAACCTTACAGATAAACAAAAAAAATCAATTGTCAGAAAAAAAACAGATCTTCAAATAGTTAAGAAAGTTAAATACCTGGGGATATACTTAATGCCAAGATGTGCAACAATAAAAGAAGATAACTACGCAAAACTATTAAAACAAATAAAACTAGACCTGGATAAATGGAAAAACCTGCAACTCTCAATGTTAGGAAGAATAGCAATGGTGAAGATGAATATTTTATCAAAATTACTCTTCGTATTTCAAACAATACCTATAAAATTGGGAATTTGATGAACTAAATACACTGATCTTGAAATTTATTTAGCAAGGAAAAAAAGCCAGAATTAGATTGAAAATCTAAGCGAAAGAAAATGGAGGATTTGGGCTGACAGATTGGGCCCTATACTATCAAGCATCTGCACTAACATGGATAAAAGAATGGATAACCCTTAGACATAAAAGATTACTATACCTAGAAGGGCATGACCTACAACTTGGATGGCATACCTTCCTATGGTATGGAAGAATAAAATACATAGATACTTTAAAAACCACTATATAAGAAACACACTTCTTTTAGAATGGAAAAAGTAAAAGCAAACATTTACATGAAAATACCTGGATGGCTTTCAGCAATGGAAGTGTTTGTTCACCCAACCCTAATTAACTATGAGCAAATTGTGACTTATAAAGACATTTTGAATGTTGAAGGGAAACTAAAAACTAAACAAGAACTAGAAGAACAGGGTATTGATCTATCATGGTGGCCACACCTGCAAATTCAAATGAGATATGAAAAAGATACTAAAACATCTGGATTCTATAAAGAACAGACAGAATTTGACCAGATATCAGAAAAATTGATTAAGAAACTGTAGTACATGCTAAGTTTAAAGATGGAAAAGGAACAAGTTATAGAAACAATGATAACAGGGCATAACATAGAGCTAGAAAACTGGCAAAGACTTTGGGAAAGAAATTCTAAAATAACAAAGGTGGTGGCTTACAAAAAAAGGTACAAAATGTTTTACAGATGGCACTTACCACCTGTAAGGTTAGCAAAAATGTTTAAAAATATGTCTAGCAATTGTTGGAAATGTAGACAAAAACCAGGCACATATTATCATCTTTGGTGGACATGTTAAGGCTAAAAGATTTTGGTCAAGAATACATATACTGTATGGTTAGAGAAAATGACAAAAATACCATGTAGATTTTAAACCAGAATTACCTAACAGATTATTTCTGTTAGGTATAATTGCAGGAAATTATGAGAAAGAATGTGTATATTTACATATTACATGTATTAATGGCAGCGAGAATTGTATTTGCTCAACATTAGAAAGATGAAGAATTAGCAGTGGAGGAAGAGATAATCAGGAAAATTTTGGACTGCAGAAATGGACAGACTTACACTGAAAATGAACTTTAGAACATGAGATACATTTTATCAATGGCTGGAAAAACGAGGTAAAGGAGTTTAACATGTATTAGCAAGCTAAATGTTGGAACCCAAACAACATGTTGCTGATAAAATATTAAGAATTTGTGATTATAAAAATGGTTATAAAAAAAGAAGTGTCAAATTGAGAATATGGAATAGATATAAACCTAGACTGTGCCCAAAAATGTCTTTATAGGCCTCAGCACAAGGGTCATTGTATTGAAAAGAAACAGCATGTAAAGAGAAATGGTTAACATATCAAGAGATGTTAGAAAAAGAACATGGAGAAAATAAGATAAAACCAACAGAGTAAATGGCTTCAGAGGGATTTAGTTTTCAATGGTTTTTGTATGCACAGACAAGAGAAAGATTAAAGTAGATATTTGGAATTGAGCAGCAGAAAACAAAATCTGAAGTTGAGTTATGTACAAATGATGAACATTCAACAACTAAAATGCATAAACTTTGCTGAAATATGAAACAGAAGAACAAATAAAAGAGTATATGATAAAACAGGCTAAAAACTTTTGGCCTTGGCTTATAGTATATTGTTCGAACAATGGGGGGAAAAAAGTGGTTGAAAAAACTGAAATTCACACTATTATAATTTTAAAGGGAATGTTTATAAAATAAAATCCAATTGATATGTGATGCCAGAAAAATTGTCTAGAATGTATTAAGATACTTCAAATTTAAGTTGAAGGTCATTTTATCATGCCTGGTGGATGTCTAAAAAAAGTCAGGAAATGTTGGGTTCAAATAACACAAAGAATTTTAAAAGCTAACAAGCTAACTGAAATCAGAATATTTTTTTGGCTGAGGTTAATAGATAGACAATTAGAAAAGAGCCCTGGAATATTATTGTTATGTATGATCACCCCTGCCAGACTACTATATATGCAAATATGGAAAGATTCTGAAATACCCACAACAGGGGAATGGTTGGTGAAGATGGTGGAACAGCAGAGATGGCAAGACTAATTTGTTTGCTTGGAGAAAGAACAAATCTATTAATTTCTGGAAACCTTTATGGACTTTTTTGCTGAAAAAAAATTGAACTTGTGCTTTATGGATTTGATTATTAAAAAGAGAAGATTATGGAAAGATGGAAATTACGATGTGATTTTAGACAGAGAGAAAAAGTAAAATATAAATGTACTTATATCTGCTGTTAAAAAGATTGGAAGCTGTCTCTTTATTACTTTTTCCTTTGTTTTTTTTCTTTCTTTTTCTGTTTGTTATTACTTGTCCCATTGTCTTCTCTTCAGCTTAAAATCTATATTATTTTCATTCTATTCAAATATTATATAATAAAAATAAATAATCTAAACATAAAAGGAAAAAACCCTTCTTAGAAAAAAAAAAAAAGGAATCCAAAAGAGTTGGAAAAGGTGATTTTTAAAACATCCAACCTGTTATTCAGTTCAGAAAGTTGTAGCAATTTTATATACCTTCTTTGCAGCCATATCACAGCATTGGTTCATATTCAGTTTGCAGTCAAAACACATATATTGGCCCCCTCACTTTTTAAAAAAGTTAATTTTATGTTTTCAAAAACAGGAAAGTTGACACAATCCAGAGACGAAAAAAAGTCTATATTCTAGGTATACAGAACAATGAAAATTGTATTGATTTAGTCTTTTGACAATATCAAAATATAAAACTAATACAAATATAGTAGATACAAAAAGAACAATAAGACATGTTTTGTACATGTTAAGCTTCCATTTCATTTCATAAAATAGTGGAACTCATAGCTCAAATCATTAAGTCTCCCCCAAAAAGGAGCTAGGATGAACTTCATAAAATGAATTTCTCATTTCAAATGTCATCATTAGCACCAGCACAGAAATTTAATTTGTAATATTATGCTTGGTTAACATCACATCAAGTTTAATCAGAATATATTCATCATACCTGATTTGACTGAGCTTCTACATATGCTAGGACATATATGTCACAATGGCTGCATTCTCATTGTGCAAATAATATGAATAAATGTTCCTTTTCACCCTGATGTTTCAACATCACACTATGCCTTTTCTTTTCTATAATGGAATGTACATCTATCTCCTCTATAATTATTTTGACAAAACAGAAGAATTTCTAAACAAATAAGATTTTGCATCCTCTCCATTTTTTTTTATTAATATACGGCAAAGCTGATCCCCCCCCCATTTTTTTCCTGTTGTTCCCTTGGGATCAAAGTGACACATGGGAATATAATATGCCAACATGAGCATATGGTCCTGAATAATGTTCTCCATTAAACTAAGGAAATGATGGAACTTTTGGTATAATTACACCTCAAATAAAGTAATCAAATATTTTCTTTATAAAGATGTTTATGTGAAATTCCAATAGTCCTAACATTATTTATATCTTTATCATCATTATATCTTTAACTACATCCAGGAGTTTTTCAGATAATAGATGTATGTCTAGGTATGCAGATGATGTATGTATAAACATAATTTAGCTGTCACTATAACTGTGAAACTCATAGATAAACCAATATTAGTGAAGCAGTTTTAAAATATATGTCACACAGCGCCAGGAATGGAAAATATATGTCTATCATAAATGCAGTTAAAAGTATGAATTAACAACATAACATGTCTAGCAAATTAAACACCATGAAATCTTAGAATTTTTTTAATATAAAAGAGAGTCTTTATTATTTTCCAAAGAAGTTTCCCAAAATCATGTGCCATCAAGTTGATACTGATTTTTAACGAGACAAATTTTCTGCCTGATGATTATGTCCCAAACCTTCATATCTTCCATTCTCCTTTAATTAGTTCCATTTATTTTGCTTCAGATCATCCTCTTCTGGCCTTTTTATTTCCCCATTCCTAGAAATATAGGCTTTTCCAGAGATATGCCTTTCTATCATATGTCAGAAGTAGGATAATTTGAGTCTTATCATTTGTGCCTTGAGTGACAACTCTGGATTGATTTTTGTATTTTCCTGGCTATCCATGGTATTTTGAGGACTTTTCATCAACACCAAAGTTCCATAGCATGTCACAGACAAAATCTTTTCTTGTATAATTTTGATCTTTATGGATACAGACAGTTCATGGCATCTGACTATCTTTTCCAAGATCATCATTGCTACTACATTGCTACTCAACCAAGTGGTACCAAGTGATGCTCTTGACTACTGTTTCCTCTACTATTGATGGTGATCCTCAAAAATAGAAGTTATCCATTGCTAGAAACAACAATTTTAAGCTTTCTTTTGACATTAGTTTGGTTTTGATTTAATCTTACTTCTATTTTTCTTTTTAATGCCATCTTGTCTTTCATTATTAGGCTTGCAAATCATTTGTATTTGTACTGTCATCAACATATAGTGCAGATATTGACATTTTTTCTACGAACCTTAAGATGCTCATCTTTATTGTTGTGTACTGGCTGAATATGTAATGGTAGAATGTATAACCTTGTCTCATATGCATCATTGTCCATGAGATCTAACTGATATTATCTGGTCGTTGACTTTACTGTATCCCTATACTGTCTTTGTAATGTTTCTTTGTATATTAAAAATGTAATTTCTTAATTTTCATCGCCTAAGTAGTAACAGTATGATCTTCTGCCTGAAAGTAGCATGTTGAGTGCAATCCAACCAGCCAGTACTGTATTGCCAATCATTTTATATTTTCTATCCCTATAACTTTCTTGGTTAAAAAAAATGTAGTAGTTTATTGCTGCTTTCTGTCATGAATAGTGAAATGATACTTTGACATTCTCGCTAAAGTTCAATGTCATTTGGTTCTAGTATCTCCTTATGCCTAATATAAGTCTCCGTTTATTTTACCAGGACAACTATGATGACCTTCATGCTGTGGGTGACTCTGTTAGGATGATATATTATTTTATACCTTCCCAGCATTCTTTACTTATCCCTCCCACAATCCCCACCCATGATGAGCTAGTATAGTATAGGTGGGAGGGCAATATGATAAAATGTTCTTCTTCTTTTGTGGATTGCAATAAAGAGATGCATGATGCTTCTACTCAGAAAAATGTACTCTACCGACAGAAGGATTATTTGAACAGGTGCAACTAATTGCCTAAAGACAGAGAAACCCAACCTCTGTCTTTGTCTGAAACAAAGCCCAGAACCGTGATTTATTGCAAGTCACAGGAAGGCAATTGAAAAATACTTTTCTTTTCTGCAGGCCATTAAATTGCAGTAAATTTGTAGGAAAAAAAATCAAATATGGATGTAAATACAAAGGGTATCAAGTTCCAGATATATAAACTCCTAAAGAAGGATAACCGAAAACATAGGAATCCAAAGCAGGATTGAAATGGAGGTATAATTAGCCCTTAAATATATATCTTCCAGAACCATTTACTGTATGTGAATTGTGCGAATCTGAATGTGAATCTGCATTTGATGTAGTTATCATAATACACTATATGCAAGGCTGAAAAGGAGGTAATATTTGATATTTGTCATCACTTTTTAATTTCCAATGATGTATAATCAAGAAGAATTACATGGTAGCCATCTGATTTTTCTCCTAAAGCACTGTGAAGAGGTACAGCTTGCAGACTTTCTCAAGGAGGCCCTGCTCAATTACATAATAATAATAATAATAATAATAATAATAATAATAATAATAATAATAACAACAACAACAACAACAACAACAACAACAACAACAACAACAACAAAAACAACAACGTAGCAGTGCCTGGAGATAGCAGAATAGACGAGAAAGAACTGGAGAAGATAACAAAATACTGTCCCTGGAGGTATTAACTAGAATGATTTGGAAAGATGAGCAGATCAAAGGATTAGAGATTAAGAGAGAAATATTTAAAATGCAAGCCTTTGCAGATAATCTTGTTTTTATAATTGAAGAGCCATTACAATCAGGGACAAGGCTAATGGAAGTATTGGGTGAATATGGTGAAATAGCAGGCCTAAAGATAAATAAAGAAAAAACTAAAATACTTGTTAAGAATATGACTAGAGCACAGAAAAATGAATTAGTTGATAGATTAGGCATTCAGACCACAAAGAAAATAAGATACTTAGGGATACAACTAACAGCCAGATGTGCCACACTTAAAGGAGACAATTACGATAAATTAATGGAACAGATTAAAACCGATTTGGATACCTGGTCAAATCTACAGCTCTCTTTTATGGGAAGAATTGCTGTAATTAAAATGAATGTGCTACCCAAAATACTTTTTTTGTTTCAATGCATACCGATTAAATTAGATAAGGAATTTTTTTGAAATTTTAATCAAACCATACTTAAATTTATTTGGCAAGGGAAAAAAGCAAGGATTAAATTAAAATTATTGGAAGATTCTAAAGAAAGGGGCGGATTCGGTCTCCCAGATTTGGAAAAATACTATCAAGCTACAATATTAATATGGGTGCGGGACTGGATACAATTGAAAAATAGGAGATTATTAAGATTGGAAGGTCATGATATGCTATGTTATGGGACGAGAAATACAAGGTTCACCAGTACTTCCAAGGCATTATATCAGACGAGCGTTAATAGATGTATGGGTTAAAATTAGGCAACAAAATTATATGCAAGCACCCAATTGGATTTTGACATTGGGAATGCACATACACCCAATGTTTATACAATTAGGGAAAGTAATAACGTATAAAAATATATTAGATGTGAGAGGAGAATTGAAATCAAGGAAAAATCTTCAAGATGAAGGGATAGAATTGGAATGGTGGGCATATCTCCAACTGCAATCAAGATACAGGAAAGATAAAATAGAGTGGGGTATAAAAACAGAGCCGATAGAGCTAGATAAAATATTATTAGGAAGTGAGGACAAAATGATTAAAAGAATATACCACTACCTTCTAGATCAGGCAATGTATGAAGAGCAGGTCAAGGAAACTATGTTAATGTGGAGTAGGGATTTCGGCTTTAATATTGATCTGCATCTCTGGCAAGAATTGTGAGAAAGAAACAGGAAACTCACCTTAGCTACTTCTTATAAGGAAAATGTTTTATAGATGGCATTTCCCATCCACAAGGTTAGCCAAAATGGGCCCAAATCTCTCACCCATAAGTTGGAAATGCAAAATAGCAATAGGGACCTATTATCATATGTGGTGGGAATGTCCTAAAGCTGTGACTATTGGAATAAGGTAAGAAAATGGTTGAAAGAAATATTAATGTTGGAGAGTTAAAACCTGAACTTTTTTATTGGGCATAACCACAGAGAAATCTGATAAGGGGATAGTTTATTTGATGTTGCACATCTTGACGGCTGCCAGACTGGCGTTTGCACAAAAATGGAAGAACAAAGAAACTCCCACAGAGGAAGAAATAGTATACAAAATACTATCTTGTGCTGAAATGGACAGGCTTACGATGGAACTGAAGGATAAATGTGGATCTGAATACTTTGAAATCTGGGATAAATTTTACTATTGGTGGGAGTCGAGGAGGACTGTTGGGGTTATAGATTAGTGTTAATATGGAAATGTATATAATCTTAGGTTAGCAAATAGAGAAATGAATCAAGTATTGTATAAAAAACTCATATGTATCTATAGAGATAAAGAACTAAATGTAAGAAGAGAAATAATTTGATAGAAATGTTTATACTGGAATGTTACGTCATGTCCAATGTTTTCTTTTTTAACTGTATTATAAATAAAAAAACTTTAAAAAAAAGATAACAAAATATAAAGACCTACAAATAGAAATAGAAAGACTGTGGCAAGAGCAAGCAACGGTAGTACCAATAGCACTGCCTTGGGTGCAATCTCAAAACAACTGGACCACCACTTGAACACCATTGGCATTGACAAATACGCCATTAATCAATTGCAAAAGGCGGCCTTACTAGGAACTGCTTCCATCCTGCGACGATATCTGTAATACCATCAAACATCCACATCTCCCTATCCCAGGTCCTTGGTAAAGACTCGATAGGTAGACAAAATGCCAAATCCAGTCTGAACATCTGGCTGACTGTGCGATGATCCATAATAATAATAATAATGTTGGAAGGGGCCTTGGAGGTCATCTAGTCCAATCCCATGCTCAGGCAGGAAACACTATACCATTTCAGATAAATGGCTGTCCAGTCTCTTCTTAAAAACTTCCACTGTTGGAGCATTCACAGCTTCTGGAGGTAGGTTGTTCCACTGATTAATTGTTCTAACTGTCAGAAAATTTCTCCTTAGTTCTAGGTTGCTTCTCTCTTTGGTTAATTTCCATCTGTTGCTTCTTGTCCTGCCTTCAGGTGATTTGGAGAATAGCTTGACTCCCTTTTCTTTGTGGCAGCCCCTGAGATATTGGAACACTGCTATCATGTCCCCCCTCGTCCTTCTCTTCATTAGACTAGACATACCCAATTCCAGCAACCGTTCCTTATATGTTTTAGCATATAATAACAATAACATAGTTGTGAATGAAAAGTCAGGGTTCTTTATTCTCACAAAGACTGCATTGGTGAGCAAATTCTGGAGCTATAGAAAGTATAAACTATTGAAACTAAGAAAACAACCCCAAAGCTTGATGATTCATTCCAGTCCTCAGCATGGGATTGGCATTGTTTAAACAATTGACAGCCATTCAAAATGTTTTTATGGTAACTACGTAATTGAAACTATGCTATTTTTTGAAAAGTTTCTTTGTCCACTGCATTCATACAAGTGTCATATATGCTTACTGACATAATTTAATTGCTTCATCTTTTATGATAATTAGTTTTTCCTGAAAGATAGATATAGTGAGATTTCAACCTGTCAAAAGCTATAAGAACACAAAAGGAGACAGTATACTGTGCCATTCCAATTTTTCTTTTAAAAAAGTCAACTGGAAAAAAAATGTTTCAATGATGACTTCCTCAACGGAATTTTAAAATGATTATATTTAAAATTAATGTAGCATCTGAGGCATTTTGTCTGTCCTGTAATATCATCTTCCAAATATATTGCAAAAGGGACATTATATTTAATTGTTGCAAAGAAAAGTAGTGAGGATCTGGATATGATCTTCTATGGATCATATCAAGTGTATCCAATTCCCCCCCCCCAAAAAAATTAAACTGTCTGAAATTCTAAGCCAGCTTTTAAAAATTACCCATTCCTACAACAGTAAATATCTTGCTGTAAAATACAGGCA
Organism: Protobothrops mucrosquamatus; assembly: GCF_001527695.2. Classification (NCBI taxonomy): domain Eukaryota; kingdom Metazoa; phylum Chordata; class Lepidosauria; order Squamata; family Viperidae; genus Protobothrops; species Protobothrops mucrosquamatus. The sequence goes on from NW_015387150.1 coordinate 599,855, forward strand.
TACTTTTTCTCTCTGTGAAAGAAATCCAGCTAGGGAGATCAGGTCTCTGATTCTGCATACAGCACCGTTAATCAATGGAGGAGTTGTAGTTCATAATACTGTATGACTCAATTACTAAAATCATTCATAGATAGATAGATATATCCTTGACAGGTACGCCAACAGCAAAATGATTTCCTTACCTGATGCAACGATGTGGAAATCACATGCTAGCTGGAGTGTTTTGTAAGTATACCTATTAAAATACCAGTGGTTCAGTACATATGAGCCCCAGTGATATGGGAAATAGGAATTCTCTGATCCTAGATGGTTTAAATTTGGCTAGGTAGAATGTTGAAATCCAGTCTTCCAAATATTTCCCAAAATATTATCAGTTCGACACATCTGGCTAATTAGCTAGGCAAAACTGAGCAATTTCACACTTCACTGTTGCAGGGCTGATACCATCAAAAGCAGACATTTATACTTGTGAAACATTGGGATATTTTATGAGACAAGCTCTCTCTGATACACACGCACACAAACACACGTGCACATGCACACACAATCACAAAGCGGACAGGTTCCACTTGGATAAGAAGACACTAACTTTAGGTGCTTGCTATTGAAAGGATAGTGATACAGCTCTTAAACTGATTCCAGGCGACAATTCAATAGATCTGTGGAGAATATAGGTCAAGAAAAATCACCCTTAAGTGCATAGCTGAAAAATAAGAGTAGTTGATCAAGAAGTTACAGAACCACAAGGGAAAAGGTATGCAAGGCAGTAAAGGCAGATAAAATAGATAAAACTAGGCAAAATGCTTATAGGCAAATACATACTGCATCTTACATATAAACTACTAGGGAGCCCGACATCTCTAAGACTGCTAAGTATGACTAAATGCATTTGGACTAAATGCATTTGGACTTGATCTAAGATATCTTCCTTTATTTTTGTTGTTACAAAGAAAAATGATAGAGAGCAAAAACAAAAGGAATATAGTGGGACCACCTGTTGTCTCTTTGTTTTCTGATCAAGAAGTTACAGGGAAAAGGTATACAAGGCAGTAAAGGTATGCAAGGTAGTAAAGGCAGATAAAATAGATAAAACTAGGCAAAATGCTTATAGGCAAATATCAGGAACCTCTAGTTCAAAACATAATCTTCTTTATAGATTATTTAACAGTTATGGAAGTTGGGTTATCTATAATACAATATTGCTGCTTAGACCATACATACTGCATCTTACATATAAACTACTAGGGAGCACGACATCTCTAAGACTGCTAAGTATGACTAAATGCATTTGGACTAAATGCATTTGGACTTGATCTAAGATATCTTCCTTTATTTTTTGTTGGTGGGAGGGATGGGAGGAAGGTCCCCATCA
>NW_015387150.1:601326-673338 GCF_001527695.2 Protobothrops mucrosquamatus
TATCAGTGAAATGGAAGGAAAGAACACAGTGGAGGTTGTGAGTGGATGCAGGATCCCTAGGACTGGACTTCACCGAAGGGAAAGTGGGGGTAATCATGATAAACATCAAAGGGGTGGAGATGGAATGGCCCCCAAGGATCGTGAAAGGGTGAATCAGCCCAAGGACGGGAGGCGTGTTCCAGCCTGGGAAAGCAGAGGATGCCCACCTGAGATACGGACACAAAAAAGGGGGGAGGAGGGCGGCAACACACATGTAGGTAAAGGAGGTAAGGAAGAATTAACTCAGTTTGCAGATGAGGCCAAGATTGGCCGGCCAGGACCTGTCACGAGATCTAGGAGCCGTGCGCAGACATGACTGTATTTATAAGCAAGCTCTCCCAGCATCCTGATTATACCCTGACGATGATGGCAGTTTTAGGCCATCGAAAGCTTGGTTTTATTTATTAAAACTGTATTGTTTTATACTTCCTGGTGATCACTTTGTTGTCTTTTAAATATATATATATTTATAAATAATAAATATATAAATAAACAGTTGGGACATATATTGCTGAACTATTATTACCAGCATCACTTATTATTGTTCAGGAGAGTTCTTATTTCTGCATTGGAAACTAAAGTCTCAGAAAAGGTTAATTCAACAGCTATAAAATGTGTATCACATTAAAAGAATTCAAAACGTTTGAACTGGTGCCAAGAAATTTTCCAGCAGGCACTGAACTCTCAAACCATATAGAGACCCATGTTATAGGTCAAGAGCATGATCATGAACTAAACAATGAAACTATCTTAAAGTCAATGAAGAGAAGAAAAAATTAGCATAATATGCTTAATTGCATTAAAACCTCTGCTGCCACATTTTACATTAGCTGAATTTTCCAATCACTTACTAAAGAAGACATATCCAACATATTACAGTAGTTCATATGAATGATCACCACAGAACAAATCATGCAGATTTATTCACTTCCAAAATTAATTCATAGCTAAAATACCAACTGAAATGTATGAAGATGGCTCAATTATTTAAACCATTGTACTTTTAAAGTATGAACTAAACAAATAAACAAAGTGTTCTACAAAATAAACTCAATGCCCCAACAGTTACTAGCACTACCTGAGTTTAATCTGAACTGAACTTCAGTTTGGTCACAATAAACATGGATTACACATTATCTAAACTTCTTGAGTTCTGAACAGAAGAAACAAAGCTGAAGCTAATCTTCATTATGATAGTGAGGTTTTCTATAGATTCATATAAATACTGGATAAAATTGGGAAGAAGATTAATTTTGATAGGACTCCAAAGTGAAGATGCCACAGTATCAGGCAGAAACCCCATATACCTTCTAAAATGTTATTTCAATCACCTAAATTAGCAGTTGTTCCAGAATAACATGGTAGATAATATTAATCCATGAAGAAATCAAAGAGAATTTATAACTACTACTGTGCTATATATAGTTCTAAACTCAGTTTGTAATCAACTGTAATCAATGACCACACTTGAAATATTGTGTCAAGTTTTGGTTACCACAAAAAAATAGATGACGAGACTCTAGAAAGAGTGCAGAGAAGAGCAACAAAGATAATTAGGGGACTGCAGGCTAAACCATACATGAATGGTTGTGGAAACTGGGAGTATCTAGTCTAATGAAGAGAAGAGCTAGAGATGACATGGTAGCAGTCTTCCAATATTTGAGGGGCTGTTACAGAGAGAAGAGGGTTAATTTAGTCTCCAAAGCACCTGAGAGCAAGACAAAAGGATACAATGAATACAAGCTTAACAGAGATCCAACTGAAAATTAAGAAATTTCCCGATAACTGTTAATCAGTGCAACGGCTTTGCCTCCAGAAGTTAAGGCTGCTCCATCATTGGAGGTTTTTAAGAAGAGATCGGACAACCATTTGCCTTGCATGGTATAGTATCTCCTGCGTGGGCAGGGAGCTAGACTAGAAGACCTCTAAGGTACCTTCCAACTCTGTTATTCTATTATTCTGTTGTTCTGTTATTCTGTTAATTTGAGAATTATTGAAAGCAACACTCAAATAGCCACTGGCTGATCATTTTTAAGATAAGTCTAGCTGTCCCAACTTAGTAAGCAATTCTGGTTCCATTAAGGTACCCAGGCATCCCATTCCATTCTTAAAAATAAATTAACTAAGAAAACCAGCAAACTATTCCTTTTTTTTTCCTGGTGACATTACTGATGGAGAGCAAGCAATAATCTTCTCTGCTGTTTTATATCAAGCAATTTGTTCCTTTCCTTTAGCATTACAAATAGTACATATGATAAAAAGTATGTGTTCAAAAGAATGAATACTCAGTTCCTTATTCAAGTAAGTTTGCTGTATGAGATCTCTTTTGTATTTCTAATTATGCTGTCCTCATTCACACTGAATATTTTTAAAGAAGCTATAAGATTTCCATTTCACCCATATCAGACTCACAGACATCTTGTGAAAAATGTCTGTTACAGAAAAAAAGTTTAGAAGTAAACAGAATGCTTCCCTTCAGACTGAACTGTAAATTATTTTGTAGTAGCTTTCCAAATATTTGAGTGTTACTAGCCCTCCCTATGAATTTGCTAAGCATGTGAAGTTACTTACCTATTAAGCATATAAGAAGGTGAAACTGTGTAGGCCAAATTCTTTGACTATGCAAAATTGAAGTTTCTGGGATATTTAAATTATATCCTTTCTGATTTCCTTTCAAATTTTAATTTTATAGCCCATTTTATTTCCCTTTTTTTTACATTTCAGAAGGCTCTGTATCTATAACATTCACAACAAAGAACTTATCACATTGTTTTTCCTGAATTCATGAATACATCTTACTAATTTCAATGAACATAAATTATATGTATGGTCCAAATAAATGAACAAGAATTTCCCTCTCCCTGCAAAAATTTGGTTCTTCTTTAAATTATTCAAATATTCAAAAATATTCAAATATACAAACATATTCAAATTGTTCAAATGTCATAAATAATGATAAACAGTTTCTAAACAAGAAAGAAGTTACCATGGTATTTCCCCCTTTGTTTAGAATGTGGAAGGAACTACAAACACATTCACATTCATATTATCTCTACATATGGTACTTTATATAAAAGGTGAGAAAGAGCACTATTCTTAGCAGCTACTAATTTATAAATATAGCCATGACAGATATTGGAAGCATTAGGAAAGGATGTTCTATTATTACTTATACTGAAAGTATAGTTGTAAATAGTGTGTAGGAATAAGGAATGTTTCAACATCTTCACAGAAAAGAGGAGTTCTGAGGGGAAAATGAGGTTGCTTAACAGAAATACTCTGTGAGAAAGTTCTAGTTATAACTTATAGTAGAAGAGAAGCCAAAGAACGGGACAATATCCAGCAAAGATACTGATTATAATCATTTAGGATAGAGATATTAGAGGAAGCAAAACAGCTTTGAGAAACTTTTGTTAGATCAGTAAGCAGACAAGAACCTAATAGAACAAGAGTGATCCATAAAATGATCCAGTGCAAAAGCAGATATTAATCATTTTAGGAACAGAATGTAAGGCCTGAGAATGTATGCCCAAGGCTGGCAAGATGGGAACCAGCTTTTCCAGTTTAGAGAGAGGTGTTATGTACACATAATTCAGCTGCCTCCTGATGGTATCAGAAGACCCACCAGGTATCTATTAATCCAGAAGTGGAAGACGAAAAAATATAAAGTTTATGCTCTGAGCTAAAATATATAAACTGTATGACTTTGCACTGTGTAAAAAATAAACTGAATGCTTGATATTGAACAAGGACTAATTTCTTACAAAAGAAAGAAACAAAATTGTTCTGATGGATGACCTTTGCTAAGATGTGAATAATGCTTTTCTTTTAGATGTGATCCATTAGCTCTAGCCCTGAAATTTTTACACCTGGCTGAAAAGCTGAACTTTTCTTAGGGCCTCTGAATCTTAATTAATACTGTTATTAAATTGGGTTGGTACCTAGACCGACACCCTTTTTGATATTGCTTCTGAATATTTATACTGGTTTTTTTAAAAAAATGTTAGATGTTATTGTACATTTTAACTACATTGTAAATTGCCTGAGTCAAGGAAGGAAGGAAGGAAGGGAAGGAGGGAGAGGGAGGGAGGGAGGGAGGGAGGAAGGAAGGAAGGAAAGGAAGAAAGAAAGAAAGAAAGAAAGAAAGAAAGAAAGAAAGAAAGAAAGAAAGAAAGAAAGAAAGAAAGAAAGAAAGAAAGGGAGAAGGGGAAGGGGAGGGAGGGAAGGTGGGTGGGTCATTGTGTGCTGCATTCTTCTTTAAGAATATGTTTGTGCATAATGATTGTGTACCTCTTGTGGAGATAATAGCAACAGTGTACTAACTCGCAACTTGGTTTTTAAAGATACTACCTTGCATAGAACAGCATGAACATACTTGAAGTAGAGCTGGACTGTAGTCACGTGTGTGCCACACTGGCCAAAATTATCTGATACTGTAATGGCTGCATGGGTAATGTATGAGTAAGACAGGTAAGCTAATACACTGTATACAGTTTTTATCTTACTCGCAAGCATGAAGTGAAAGCCTAATAGTACTTTTGAACTGTAGCATAAAAAGGTGGGACAAAGTTATTTTCCCAATGAATTGTGTTCCTCCACTCAATAATAGTAGTCTCAAGTGTCACTACAGCAAATTAGGCTTGCTATAAGAAAAAAAGGAAGATATAATAAATCTGAATGAAGACTCTGATCTTGTGGATTTTATTAACAATGGTAGTAAAGTGAAGAGGTAAATTTTGTTATGAATGAAACATTTTAAAGTATATATTTATTATAAATGCACATTAAAGTAGGAATCCTAAAGTAGGACTGCATGTTACATTTTAATGAATGCTATAGTGAAAAAGGCAGAGATGAGTTTGGGGAAAAGCAATAGCAATAGCACTTAGACTTATATACTACTTCATAGTGCTTTACTGCCCTCTCTTAGTTGTTTAAAGAGTCAGCATTTTGCCCCCCAATGGATCCTCATTTTACCAACCTCAGAAGGATGGAAGGCTGAGTCAACCTTGAGCCCCATCAGGATTGAACTCCTGGCAGTGAGTAGAGTTAGCTTGCCATACTTTTTTCTAACCACTGCACCACCATGGTGATGTAGAAAAAACAATAAAAATATTTTGTTAGGTGAGATGAATGGATAGTGGAATCAAAATGAGAAACTGTACAAAACTGTGCAAAAAGTGATTGATATTTGTTTAAAAATAGATCTCTTTTGAATTTGGGGATTAAGAAATCCATCCATCCATCCATCATAACCAGGTAAATAAATTATTATTAATTTAAAAACATGATTTGAATATAATTCAAAATTGAATTAGTAAAGGATATAAGGATAATGAAAGGCTCTGAATATGGGACAGACTATTAATTTCATAGTGTCAAAAGTAGATAGTAAGAAAAGAATGGGCATGGAGGCAAAGGGTGAAAAGAATTATCTTATAGATTGCTACAGAAGTGGATGGAATGATACTAGAAGAACATATGGAGACGAGGCTTAGTGGAATGATAAAATGAAAAAAGATGGATGAGAAAAATATTTATTAATTTAATTTAATAATTTAATTGCCACCTTATCACTTCAAACAACTCTGGGCAGCTTACAACATTAAAAGCAATAAAAGCAATAAAACCATGAAATTGTAGATTACCAGGCTGAGCCTGAGGGAGGAGTCCCTGTGTGCCCACTAATGTTCTCAATCCAGCCAACCTTGAATTCCTTTCTATTCTTAACTCCCGCTAATTTCCCTTGACCATTAGTAGTTCAGATTCTTGTAGAGAGCTTAAGCTTGCAATAAATAGTTATACTCATTTGAACTGCCTGAATGTCCTGTTTTTCTGGCACTTGACAGAAAGTAAATATTTCTAAAAACAATAGAAATAGAATTATAATAAAAAACTAAATTAGGGAGCAGGATATGCACAATGTGGAGATAGGATCTTTTCTTAATTCATTAATCACCTTTCCCATTGGAGCCCCAAGCCTACTGGCAGAGTTAGATTTGTTTCGCCACTCTTACCACCACAAAGTATGTCCTAGTAGCAGCTCTAAGTCACTTAGAAGTCATCCTTCATTTTCCTCCAGGAGTGTTTTAGGTATCTCTTAACCTTTTTCAAAACTCACAACTTCTCTGTCAACCATGGATAGACAGAGCAAGTGACAGGTCAAGAAAAGCTGCATAGTCATGGACCCATGGTCATGTCTGAAGCCCTGGCTGTCTTTTTATTCCAGGATGTTACCAAGGTTTCAGCAGGGCCATGTAGCAAAGCCCCCAGTTTCCCTTGGAACCCATTCAGATCCATCAATCATCAGGGCCGAATACCCAAATGGGTCCAGCCTCCCTGCAGAGGGAGCCAGTATAAGGTTGTGATCTGACCATAACAGGGGGGATATTGTTAGATCCCCTACCAGATCACATTGCCAATGCTCTGACAAAATGTACCTAAGAAAACGACTGTTATGAAAGGACAACAAAAAGATATTGTACAATATCTTTAGAAAGAAAAATATAGTTGCAAAAATATCAAAGATACAAGAAATGGTTAAGATGAAGAAAATGCAAAGTAGTTTTGAAGGAACTACAAAATTAGGAAGTGAGTGAAGAGAACGAAATAAAGAGCCTCCAACAGAATGAATAAAATTAAAAAGAATAAGTGAAATTATTGGGAATTAAACTGAAGTGAAGGAATGATAAAAGGTTAGTTTTATAGGAATTATATGAAGCGGGAAACTGAAAATGATATTGTCCAGGGTGGGTGTGGGTGAAATGAAACACGTGTCACAAACATTATAAACGTCTTGAAAACTGTAAGGGTACAGGTCCAGATATAGTTAAAAGTTAAAATAGGGATGTGATTTATTTACAGGTACCTGTTGATTTATTTAATGTGTGTGTGTATGAAAAAAATTTTCTGGGTTTTATGATTGAAAGAATGCTTTATTAGTTCCCTATAGAAAAGAAAGGTAGTTTGAGTGAATGCAAAAACTACAGGGGGCTTAACTTAAATGATCGCGGGAAGATATTTGACAGAATTCTGATCAAAGACAGAGAAATGCAATGCTTTATGGCAAGCAGCAGACATATAGACCAGATTATTTTGTATAGGTCATTGACAAATGTATGAATATAAAAATATTTTAAGTGGTATGATTGTTAAAAAGTGTGTGATAAAGTACATAGGCTTCAATTATGGAATGTTTTGTGCAAATATGAACTTGAAGGTTGGTTGTTGAATACAGTAAGAATAATATATAATTAAAATGAAGCATCCATAAAAATCAATGGATTGCTTAATGAATGGTTCATTATTGAACAGATACTAAGACAGAGCTATGTTCCCTTTGTGCTTTAATGTATATGTGCATAAATCTATCAGCGATGTTTGCATGACTCTAGACGTGTATTGCTTGGGGACAGGGATGTCAGTATACTTTTGTATGCAGATGAGATCACTGAAAATCCAAATGATTGCAGCCAATATTCTATGATGCAAAGAAGAGTATGAACAGAGTAGATTCCATGAAAGGATCAAAGAGGAACACAATAATGAAAGTGCTATCATGCTAGCATAACTTAAGTCCCACCCCTTTTATATGTGCACTGAATGAAAGGGACAGACTTTGTATTGCAATGGTATAGGTTTGTTTTTGTCATTTTCAGAAAAGCAGGAAGTGTCTGCAGATGTCCAGTTGAGTTTGATGGAGAAAGTGAAGTGAACAATTGTAACACACACATCAGATTAAAAAACTAGAATAATGTTTACTAAACTAGATGAATGTTTACTAAAGATAAGGGAATGGATTAAGATATTTTAGGATATGCAAATGGTGGTAGAAAGGTAATTGCGGGTATGTGATCTATTATGAGGAATAACTCAAAAGAAGAAAAATGTATATATGAACATTAGAGTTGGCTATATCAGAAAAAATTTAAAAGCTGAATGCAGTGGGAATGGGGTATTTAATAAAAGTCTATAGTATAACACAGATGTCCCCAACCTTTTGGGCACCAGGGACCAGTTCCGTGGAGAGAGGCTTTTCCACGGACCGGAGGGTGTGTGGTTTTGTGTGCTGCCTGCATCCCGCAGATGGGACTTTGCTTGTTTGTGCAGCCCAGTTGCTGGCATGCCATGGCCCAGTACTGGTCTTCGGATCAGGGGTTGGGGACCCTTGGTATAACAAATAGAAAAAAAATAGTATAAGAAGAAACAAGTGCCAAATAAATGTGGATTGAATATAAAAGTGGCCAGTTTGAAGAAGTATGTGAAGTGAAATTATCATTATATAAATCTTGATGTAAATTGCAGTGGTCCTTTTTTATGTTATACTTAATTTGAGATTCATTTTATGTTCGTCAGACTGATTCCCCAAATTGCAATTAATATGATAGAATTTTTATTTTTCTCCTTTTATTCTCAATACTTTAGACTTTGTACATGTTTACAGTTTTAATCATATTACATAAATATCACTGCATTGAAATCTGCTTTGAAATAACACAGTGTATAAAAGGAAAATTAGAATGAATGAAGATCACGTGAAAAACAAATGTATGAAGGAAGAATGAATGAGTTCAGAAGAAGGGGAAGACTTAGAAAGTCATGATTAGATGGACTCAATTAGATACGCAAAGGTGAGAGATTTAAAGAAACAAAGGGTCTGTATGAAGTTTGTATGAAGTTAGTGGAAGCAGGATAGTTTACAAGGGAGAAAAATATGGAGAGATATAAAAGATGGTATTGCTGGAAAATAATTTCAGCCACATGTGCCTTTCTTTTCTTTCTTTTTCTCCCCATGTCCTCACTAGTTATTCCTTTACTATGGTTTCCTTAATGTTTGTCATCCTGAAATAGAATTGCATATGGGCCAGCATGCCAGTTTAAATAATACAATTTTTACTGCTTTTCAGAGGGGCTTTAAGGGACAAAACCAAAACTTTAGGCTGCCTCAGGTTGTGCTATGTTCTGTTATACTAAAGCAAAGAATTAGTTCAACAGTATCTTTGAAGACATTTTTTTTATCACAGTAAAGTAGCTTCTCCCATAATCCTGAAGACATTTCTCACATGCTTTGGTGTGCTAATACATATACTACAGAGTTTCCTCCGTGCTGCGATAAATGAATGAAAGTATCAGATTATGGAAATCAAAATCGAGAAGGATAATATTCCATTCCAGTGTTAAAATAAAGATGCTTAAGGCAATAACAAGACTAAATCCCTTCAGATCACTCACAAGGTCTAAAGGGCTTTGAACTCTAAGAGAAACGTCTAAGCAAAGAGTATCTGATGAAGACATGGGGATTATTTCAAGGAATTAAATACATTGGATGTCTCTTTTTCGGGGCTGGTGGTGGTGGAATATACCTTATGGCAATGCTTTTCAACTTCTAAAGACCAGAGTAGAAATTAATAATAAAGGGAATCAATTTATTTTTAAAAAATGCACTAAATTCAGTGATACTCTGCTCTAAATTGGTGTAAGTGCTAGAAGCAACTAAGGACTAAAGAGGTGGTTTATGATTACAGGGATACATATTCAAATACAATGTAAATATTGTGATGTTAGATTGGCCATTATCTCAGAAGCAAAACTATCTTACAATATTGCTTAGACTTATCAGTCTAATTAATATCATAAATTAAATATAAGAACAGAAGTTAGACATTCCTGAAAAGAAAGAAAATATATACAGTATATTTACATATATTTTCCTGTCTCTATATGTTTCAGAACTTTTTGATAAAGTATGTAAACAGGATAGTAAAGAAAATTAGGACAAAAAGTTTGTTTTTTTTACTCTTAAGCTTATACAATAAACAGAATATTGAATTGAAACTTCACAATCCTATCTTTTAAAAAACGGCAACCGGTGTTTTCATTATTGCTGTAGCTCAAATGCATTTTCAACGGTCACTATTCCATTGCACTATGGCTTAATCCATTCCAAATTTAGTTTGGCAACTGCATAAACGAACAGTTCATAAACAATTATGTGCAATTAAGTTTCTTTCAAAGTATGTGAGTCTACAATCAACTTCACAGTTAGAGTACAAACACTTCAGAAACTTGCAGCCATTGTAAATATAACCCTGCAACATTTATGTTGTATATTTAAGCACATACTACAGTTAGATTTTTAAAAATTATTTTGTGGATAAAAATAGTTATACAGTGTTTGTGTGTTGATTGTTCATCTTTACACATAATTACACTTAAAGTAGGTTTGTTATAGTCAAAACTTTCACAAAGCACAAAATTTAACTGACTTAAACTTTGCTAAAGTAAAAATGCTGTTATTTGTGTGGTAAGTATAAATAAAATTGAAAGATAACTGCTAAACCAGAATCCCAGGAGAAACTCACTGCTGATGTGTAAATCAATTTTATACAGCAAAAATCACTGTCAATCCAATAGTGCTTTCATAGCACTATATTCAGCTCCAACCATTTTAAGAACTAAAACAGAACAATTGATTAATTTTAACAGCATATGACAATTGCATTTACTTCTGTGATTCTTTTTCCAGAACTGGGAGTTGAGCTATGGTTTTCAAAGAAAAATACTGATATTCTTTCAAAATAAAACAGAGGCAGTAGATAAAAAGCATGCTATAATTAGTTTGTTTACAATAGGACATTTCTGAGCTATTTAAAAAGTGAAATATGTTTTTCTAAGAATTTTCCACTAGTAAAGTTTCAGAAGAGAAAGAAAGCAAGTCTTGGAAAAAATAATGTAAGTAGAAGAAAATATTAGAGGTGAGATTTGTTATTTATTCTACTTTTCTTGTTTAAATCCAACTTTATCTAGGACTTTGCCATGTCTTACATATCGCTTTTTCACTTGCGCTGCAGAACAATTTTGAGCATCCTGTTGCTCATAAAGTTCACAATGTAGTTTACATATGGATGTTACCCTAGACCTTCAGTTAATGAACAAACTTATATACCCCTGAGCCCCTGCATGATGGTCTGCTTGGATTAGAATTACAGAAATACTTAGGAACAAATCTGTATATTACATTTGTTTGTATTTATTTGTTAACTTGAACTTTCTGACACTGCTGTAATTTTATATGCAACAGCCAGACAAAGTCACCACCATAATTTTCAATGAATGGAAGCATATCTGCACCAAGTGGAAGATCAAACAGATTCCTGACAAACCTAGCAGACAACTTTATCTCCCAAAAAGTAGAGAAGGGAACTAGGGGATTAGCCATTTTGGATCTAATTCTCACTAACAGAGATGAAATGATAGAAGGTGTTGAAGCCATAGGAACCTTGGGAGGAAGTGATCATGCAATATTGGAGTTCAACATTATGGAAGCACAAGCAATAGAACACAGTCAAACTAGAGTCTTGGATTTCAAGAGAGCTAATTTCAATAAACTTAGAGAGGGTTTGGGAAGGATTCCATGGATGAGAATCCTCAAGGGGAAAACAACAAATTTTGAAAAGTGAGATAATAAAAGCCCAGTCTAGCACAATACCAACAAAGAGGAAAAATAACAGCTCTCAAAAGAAACCAGCATGGCTGCATAAAGAACTCTGATAAATTGAAAGGTAAAAAGGACAAGTATAGAAAGTGGAAAGAGGGACACATAACTAAGTCAGAATATCAACAAATAGCCCGAGCCTGCAAAGATGAAGTGAGGAAAGCCAAGGCTCATAATGAACCAAGGCTTGTGACCAAAGTCAAAAATAACAAAAAAAGCTTCTTTCAACATGTAAAAAACAAGAAAAAAGTGAAGGAAACGATTGGTCCATTAGTGGATGAAAGTGGCAAGAAGGTGACAAGCAACAGGGAGAAAGCAGAACCATTTAACTCATTTTTCGCATCTGTCTTTACACAAAGGGAAAAAACAGACCAACCTATCAAAAATAGTGCCATAAAAAACAGAATAGAAACACAAATTAAGATAGGCAAGAAAATGGTAAGTGAGCACCTGTCCATCCTAGACGAGTTCAAATCACCAGGACCAGATGGATTACACCCCAAGGTTCTCAAGGAACTGGCCGATGTGATCTCAGCAACACTGAATTATATTTTTCAAAGATCCTGGAGCACTGGGGAACTACCAGAGGACTGGAAAAGAGCTGATGTAGTTCCCATCTTCAAAAAGAAAAAAAATGGATCCAGGAAATTACAGGCCTATTGGCCTGACCTCAATACCTGGGAAGATTCTGGAAAAGATAATCAAACAACAAATCAGCAAACACCTACAGGCAAACAAAGTCATTACTAAAAGCCAACACGGGTTTTTCAAAAACAGATCATGCCAGACAAATCTTATTGCATTCTTTGACCAAGTGACAAAATTAGTGGACCAGAGGAATGCTGTGGATATAATTTACTTGGACTTCAGTAAGGCATTTGACAAAGTAGATCACAACCTACTGCTTAATAAGATAGAAAAATGTGGGTTAGACAGCATCACCACCAGATGGATCTGTTGCTGGCTGACCGGCCGTACTCAGCATGTGGTCCTCAATGGAACCACATCTACATGGAGGGAAGTGTGTAGTGGGGTGCCCCAGGGCTCTGTTCTGGGCCCAGTGCTCTTCAACATCTTCATCAACGATTTGGACAAGGGAATAGATGGGGAACTCATCAAATTTGCAGACGACACCAAGCTGGCAGGAATAGCCAATACTCCAGAAGACAGGAGTGTTGGGATACAGGAGGATCTGGACAGACTTGAACACTGGGCGCTATCTAACAAAATGAAATTCAATGGTGAAAAAAGTAATGTTCTACATTTAGGCAAGAAAAACGAAATGTACAGGTATAGTATAGGGGGTACCTTGCTCAATAGTAGTAACTGTGAGAGGGACCTCGGAGTCCTTGTGGACAATCACTTAAATATGAGTCAGCAGTGTGCTGCAGCTGCCAAAAAGGCCAACACAGTGCTGGGCTGCATTAACAGAGGGATAGAATCAAGATCACGTGAAGTATTAATACCACTTTACAATGCCTTGGTAAGGCCACACTTGGAATACTGCATCCAGCTTCGGTCACCACAATGTAAAAAAGATGTTGAGACTCTAGAAAGAGTACAGAGAAGAGCAACAAAGATGATTAGGGGACTGGAGGCTAAAACATATAAGGAACGGTTGCTGGAATTGGATATGTCTAGTTTAATGAAGAGAAGGACGAGGGGGGACATGATAGCAGTGTTCCAATATCTCAGGGGCTGCCACAAAGAAGAGGGAGTCAAGCTANGGTTTTATAAAAGAAAATATTTGATCCTGGCATACTTGGTCACCTCAATCAATTTGATGATGATGATTTCAAGATCCCAGAAGCTCAGACAATCTGTTTGCCCTTATGTATTCTGATCCCAGAAAGCTGAGTGCTATCACATTGAATGAAAATAGACAAGATACCATTGGCAAGATATATACTCAATAACAAGCATCTATTAGAAATCTAGCATATGCCTGCTGAAATAATTATAGTATTCAAACAGTTTTCAGAAGTATTCTTATTTTGAGAGATTCATGTGTCTAATGAGGTGGTTTCCAAAGCAGGCATATCTGTGGCAAGTCATTCTGCATTTAAATATAAAAACAGTGTCAGGGACTTTTTCAAATTGCAATTCTGGCTCCACATTCAACACAATTGTTTCCATATTATTAAGATAATACAATATAACAACAACAATTATATTTTATGAGGACTGTCCTCAATTCCAGAACTCATCCTGAAAAAATCCATGTGGAAAATTTGATGTCTCTTGGCTTCTTCACAATTCTGTATAATTCAAGATGCAATCTGAACATGGAAAGAGCCATTAAGCACTTCCCATTTTAAACATTAAAAAAGTTAAATGAAACGATAAATGCCAACAGGACCTTGTGACTTCAAATAAGAGTCTTATTTATGAAGCACAGCCTGCCCAGGAAGATAAGTGACTGAAATCATATTATGCTCTCTTTTACCTTCTCCTATTCCATTTTCCCATAGATGACAAAATTGCTATATGATGTCGGTACAAGAGGATATTCAGTTTGTCATGGGAGGAAAAAAACATACCATTCTACAATTCATCTTTAATGTTGTATCTCTAGATCTGTACTTTTCTAAATTCTTCCTTGACCTGTTTCTGAGAGATGCACAGATTTGTGGAGATACATATTAATGGTTACCTGATTCACCACTCTGAGTTACCTGATTCACCACTCTGAGACCTGAATTCTGGCTGAAGCAGAACAATTGTCCATACAACATTCTTCAGTGCTTATTATAGGATACTCTCAAAAGAAAAAAAAAAATGGGGTGAGAGTTAGAAAAAAGGAATCCCATATTTTTTTTAAAAAATGTCTAGAAACAGAATCTAGCATAGTATAACAGGTATCAAGGGGCATGGACTCTGGGTGGCAAAAGACAATGGAAGAATGCACTGATCTTCTACACTTCAAATATTTTACAAAGAACTATCTGCTTTTCAATGCTCTCAGACACCTCTTATACTATGCTACTATTTGTTTCTAGATTTTTTAAGACACGGGATTTCTTTTCTTGTCCACACACACACTTGATGACCTAATCCTTAATTAATCCATGTGGTAGGAGACTGTTTAAAAGGGTTCCTTCTTAAATCATGATCAAGTACTGAATTTAGCCTGACAGCAGAAATGCAGCAATTTCTAGAGCAGGCTTCTATCAACTGTAACATTCCTATGTGTATTTCACAGACAGCATGATATTTGGTGTTCCTCTACAACCACTGAGCATGAAATCTTTTTGGCATAAGTAGAAATTGGGTCAACTGTTTTGAAAGGGTGCCAGTCTTTCCTTGAAATCTAGGCTACATGGAGTCCAACAGAATTCAATCTTGTCCCCTATTGTGATGGAATGTGCATCTAGAGAAGCACAGAGTTTCGGCAACACAGAGAGTTTTCTGGAGAAAAGCCCAGATTAAGAAGCTGCGCAGTCCCAAGGTGGATGGAGATCAGAGGAAGAGGTTCAGGGTAGCCTCACCCTAGAATCCCTTGGGCTATCTTGTTGGTTAGAAGATTATAGCATTAATTTGATAAGCAAATAAAGGATTGAACTTAATTGTACTTTGCTGTGTTGTCTCTGGTATTGGGCTTGACTCCTACGCTGCTTAACAACAACCTACTACAAAAGTACTCGGATAATTTGAAACCTGTATCAAAAGTTTTGGTTGTCAATTGCTTACTAGTACAATTTAAGATGTTGGTGTTAAATTGCTGAATGCTTCAAAAGTTATATCCTGGCTGCATGATAGACCAACTCTCCCTGTTCAAGCATTACAATCAGCAGGATAGGCTGTTCTGATAATGGCTGTTCTGCCATTAAATCATGTACAGGGAACATGCTCTTCTCCTGAGCGGATGACAGGCTTGTATTATGTCCTGTGTTCTTTGGTCCTCAGTTGGTCAGCATTTAAAAATCTATAAAGACTGACACATTTTATCCAGCACTCCATTGCTAATTTATTTTAATTTATATTTAAATTGTTATATATTGTTTTTAACCTTATCTGTAGATTTCAGTATTTACTTGAGTAGAAGGCACTGGACTAGAAAAAAAATGATTCTGTGCCCCAAATTCTAGAAAGGAGGAACAAAGAGACTAAGACAAATGGCCAGATGAAAAACATTTTTCACACTTTCCTATTGGCTGCTTTGATGGTTGCCACATATTTTCTTCAAGGCCATCTTCTACAACTTCAAAGGTACCCAAAGCGAAAAGAATATGTTCCCATTTTCAAGTTGCAGTACTTATGCAAAATCTGTTTCTGAATTTAAGATGACCCCAAACAGCATGCATTTGTATGTGTGTGCATGTGTGTGTACACACATCACACAAGTATGTTGCATAGTGTCCAGCTTCACAATCTTGTCAACAACAATTCCATTTGAAAATACTCCTGGAGAGTCACCTCCAGACTTTTTTGTTCAATAAATGTATATGTGGGTATTTATGTGTGTGACATATGTATAAAGGTATGTATGCATGCCTGAATAGAATAGAATAGAATAGAATAGAATAGAATAGAATAGAATAGAATAGAATAGAATAGGAAGAGACCTTGGAGGTCTTCTAGTCCAGCCATCTGCTCAAGCAGGAGAACCTAAACCATTTCAGAAAAGCAAAAGAATAGAGCCAGAGCCAAAAAAAGTATAGAAAGTTATAAATTGAATAATTTGTTGATTAAAATAAATTGTCTATAAAGTTAAGGCATACCGTTTATAAAATTAATTGATTCCCTATTTATATTTACTTATGATTCTGCCTCTAGCACAAACTTCTCTCCAATACAGAAAGAAGATCAAAAAGTTCTGCTATCCTGGACTTGATCCCAGGGTGGATCCACTATGAAAAGTAAGTAATGAAACAATAATGGATGGTTTCTTTCTCTCTTTCTCTCTCTCTCATTTCTTTCTCTCTTCTCTCACAGAAGGGAAATGGAATCTGGCCAGTTATCATTATGCTATTGGGGAAACAATGGAATAGCAGATTTAAGGGAAGGAAAAGAGAAGCTAATTTAAATGTCTCCAGGCCTAAATTATCACAATCCAGGTTAGTGAAAGAATGCTCATAGATGACTACAGAGTCATTCCTGATAATGTTTAAGAACTCTGAGAGGACTAGTGAAGTCCCAGGAGGAGGGCAAAGACTATCCTTCAAACGAGGAAAAGTTGTACCTCAGAGACTACAGACCTGACCCCAAACTGGGCAAGGTCCTGAAATAGATGATCTAGTAATATATTTATAAGCACTTGGAAGCTGTAAATAATAGAAACCAGCATGGAAATGCTGCAAACCAATTATCCTGAATGGAGTTTTTTATGTTTTGGAGTTCGCGGCATTGAAGCAAGACACATGTTGTAATTAAGTATTTCTTTATTCGTTCCTCAACTCAACTTAACTTCTACCAAGCAGGCACGCAGGCCTTTTATAGTCTCCCAAACCCAGACAGTCCAGCCAATAGGGAAGAACCTTTTTTCACGCCTTGCACATGCGCACAAGTCCGGTGCCAGCCAATCTGGTCCCGGGCAGCTTTTTGGTTGCTCGGGACCGTTTGCAACATTTCTGGACACAACAGAGTTCATCTTCTTTTTGATAGAGCCACTAGCTTATTAAACCAGTGAATATTGTAGAATATTGTAGTCGATGCAAATTTTTTTCTAATTGCTACTCATGGGTGCAAAACTTGGACTTAGAAAAAAGCAGACAGGAAGTGCCTTTGAAGTGTGGTGCTGGAGATGACTACTACACATTCTATGGGCTGTAAAGATCACAAAGAATGACTGAACCTCACCAAAAATATCACCCAAAGCCACGATTGCCAAATAAAGGCTATCATACTTTGACCATGTTGTACGAGATGATTCGCTCAAAATATCAATCATGCTGGAGTGATTAGCAGAAAAAGGAGATGAGGCTGCTCTAGAACCTGTTGATTAGACATTATTAAAGATGATCCAATATGCCTATGGTGGATCTGAAGGAGGCAGTATGAGACAGAGAGTAGTTACAGTGGCTGAATGCTGAACACAATTGAATGGCTGACAATGACAACAATGTACACATAGTGTATCTGTTGCTTCATCAAGATTTGCAACAGAGTGCATCATAATAATTTCTTTCATAAAATACTAAACTATGAGTTATATGATACCACTCACAATTTGTTAAATGACTGCACCCAAAGAATGATCATTAATGGCTTCACTTAAGAATGGAAGGAGAAGTGGTACACAGTTCTTTCTTGGAGCACTCAGTGATCAATAAGTTTACCAATTACTTTGATGAAGGAATTAAGGGGACACTTAGATGGGCAGATGATACGTAGCTGGTATTTCAGAGCAAAGAGAGGTTATTAAAAAACAGATCTAAACAATTTGAGAAGTGGGTTGAAATGAAGAGGATGGGATTTAACAGGAGAAAGATAATACAGTATGCTGTATGTGGATAGAAAAAAAATGTAAATAACAAGTATGGGATGGGCAAGGCTGGGTTTAGAATGTGGAAAGGATCTGGCTGTCTGAACAACTACAAGATAAACAGGAACCAGAACAGTAACAAAGTGGTTAAGAAAGGAAATGGTATCTTAGGATGCATTAATAGAAGCATAGAAATTCAGAACTTTGAAAGTAGTTGGTTCACTATATTTTGTCTTATCAATCCCTATTTAAAGTACTGAGCATTACAGTCCTAAAACAATAGTGAAAAGTTGGATTATGTTTATAGGAAGACTATCAAGAAAGTGAAGGGGTGGAAAACACACTCTGTAAGAAACGATTAAAAAGTCTGGGTAGGTTTAGCTTATAGACAGAAATTACTGAAGGGTGATATGATAGAAGAATGCAAGTATGTGTGTGTATGTGTGTACAGTACACACATACACACAGGTTGTCACATAGAAGGCAAGTATTGAAATCAATGGTTTAAAATTATAAGGAGTAGGTTCAAACTAGGTATCATTCAACGAGACAGGCTGCCACATGATTGTGGTGAATTGTTTCATCAGAGTTTATGGACAATCTCAGTAATCCAGGTCATGTTTGTCCCAAAGGTGCTTTTTCAAAAGGCAACTGGACTTTCTTTGTTTTTGCTTGAAGATGTTTCGCTTCTCATCCAAGGAGCTTCTGAGAACTGAAGAAGCTTCTTGGATGAGAAGCAAACATCTTCAAGCAAAAACAAAGAAAGTCCAGGTGCCTTTTGAAAAAGCACCTTTGGGTCTTTCATCAGAAGTCTTTAGAGGCTGGGAGGGTCCTGTGTCAGAAATTCTCTAATGTACCCTTCCCTGAACAGGGGACCAATAACCTTTATGCTCCCTTCCAGCTTTATGATTTTATAAAACTCATAAATACAAGAATACTGGAACACATCCTCCCTTCTTTGAGAAAAAGGAGAAGGAAATAGAAATGGGAAAGGCAAATGCACTGGGAAGACAGAAGGAGAGAAAAACCCTGTTAAAGCTCCAGAGAATGATTAACATTCGCTAGGAAAGCTGTGGCTAATTTAACAGCAAATCTTAAAGATTTCCATACAGCTCCAGAAGCATCTGTAAATCTGAGGTCAAGAAGTCCAAAAGGGTGGGCATGACAGCAGACTGAAGTCCCACCCATTTTTATAAAGAGGCAGAGCTTTGATTTGTGGTTGTGTCTGTCACCTTGATCTACTTGCCCTCCTCACTTTGGATGATCTCCTTCCCTGATTATTCATCTCCATAACTATTCAATATTCTTCTAAAACCTCTATTAGACTGCAGTGGCATGCAGTACATATATTTCTACTTTGTGCCCATTCTAATGTTTTTAATCAGTTTTCTCCATGGTTGTCAGCAAGTATTAAGATCTAGCCAACATTTCATAGGCAATACTGTGGGATGGTAGTGTTATAATCCTACTGGATTATTACAGTATTTGCTTTCCTGACTGAGGAGGTATTTTCTTCAACAAAACTTTGGGTTTATGAAACATACTGATATATTAAAGCAAACACGGAATTTTAAATCTGAGCATTAATCTTTATTCATATGTTGTCCAAAAATGTCATTAACAAAATAAATTATACTATTTGTACACCCTGTATTTCTTCATGACACATACACACACACACTGTCCTAAACAGAATATTGATCAATAAAAGAAAAATGAGAATGAGAAATGTTCCGTAGTTTATACTAATTTCTACATCTACCCAATATTTTCAATAAAATATTCAATTAGCGTCGTTTCACATTCAAAGAAAGTTCATTTTTTCCATTTGATTTTAGACTGCAGTCTGACCCATCACAGTGTTGCTACAGTATATTGCAAGGAAAAAGGTTGAATATATTTGCTATGTGGTTATGTTAATTATGATTGATGTCACTTCACCAAATGATAAGCCAGTCACCCCAATGATGTAATGTCATTTTAAGAGCTATAATCTAATTTCTCTCAAACTGGAAGCTCTGATGAGTTCTAATGAAGATTTATTGTAGATTAAAGATCTTCATAATATCAACAATAGATTGCTTACCTGATGGAAGATTTGATTAAGTAATTTTTTTTAAGCATATGAATTTTTCACATATATGAAGAACTGTTAGCAGAAAGGGCGCAGAGCAATGTAATAATATAACTATCATCTTATCCTGGGAAAGACTCATATAAGCCAATTTAGAAATTAGTATTTAATTGTTAGCTAACACAAACATAAGTATATATTTCATCTAGAAGGATCACTCATTCCCTTAAGTGCTAGTTTATTAAACACAGTGTGACCAACATAATAGTTCACAAATACAGAATTATTTTAAATCTACATATAACAACTCCATCTGTTAAATTAGAACAACGATCAGAACAATCTACCTATAAACATGATAGATGTCATTTAACACCTTTGAATTTCAAAATCTAATAAGGAACTTCATCTCTTCTCCTACTCCTGCATCAATGATAACGACAAGCTTGGATTCTGTGATATTTAAAAGGGGCAATAAACAAGATAAAAATATATAGCTTGTTTATTGTACCTCAAACTATATAAATATCGGCTACAAACAATCAATCAATCCTTATTTGGCCATACACCAGCAGATAGATAGGCTATAATAAATTGTTTATTAAGAAAAAATAAAATTAAAATAAAGAAACAAGCTGTTTTATAAGTGGCACATATTTCTAGTAATGTAAGAAGAATTATTGCAGTATATTTTTCTATAAAAGCATTTGAGAACTATTATTTTTTCATCAATACTTATATGTAGAGAGTGATCCCAATTTTGAGTATTTTGCCAGCAACATTTTTTCCCTTATTTGAATAGTCATAATTTAAAGCACTGGAAAAACATGAGTTTTTATCCTGCAGAACACATTTTGCATACAATATGCACAATTATAATCATTTATTGATAGAATTTAAAAGAAGGAATTCCAGTAACAAAAAACATTAACCCAACACTAACCACTAACCTTTATCATGAAGAAAACATTTAGAATTCTATTAATGTCCAAAACTAGATCAGGATGGACAGCATAAGATAAGGTGAGGTGAGATGAGATAAGATAATCTTTAATGTCATTTTTTTTATTGTGGGCACAACGGCACACATCAAAAATGAAATTTAATTGCCCGCTTTCAAAGTGAACACATACATGACACACATCTAACATACTATATACAAAAAGGACTAGAATTTCCAATAAAATCAAAGGACAGGATGTGCTGGAAATACACATGCACGTTGGGTAGTTCAGATATACACACTGTGGCATCATAATTCATATGATCACTTTAATTGGTGGAGTAAAATATTTAGGAACAGAACAAAAGTTGATTCCATGTTGCTTCATAAAGTAAAAAAGATTTTGAAAATCTGAAGTAACAAATGGCAATTCAGAGATATATTGTATATTTTTTCACATTTATTGTTCCATATTTTATCATATGAATGAACGAAAGCATGCATACATGAATAAATGAATGAATGAGTACACACGTTTGTTTATCTTTATCTCTGTCTCTATAATCTCTATCTTCTCTCCCTCTCCCTCTATCTATCATCTATTATCTATCTATCATCTATCTAAAGTCTGCCCTTTCAGAATAATATACTCATATGATGGACTGTTCAACATATGAGCCAGACAATATTATGCATCCTTATGATGGTCCATTTGGAGTAAGAAGGTGGCTGCTCAGATACATCCTGTTTTGGTTAAAGTTTAAGAATCAGACAAGTGGTTTTTTCATTTGGGTGAGAAATTTACACCCAACACATCCAGTATGATTCTGTATCGGCATTTTTTACTAGCTAATATTTAATCTAGATTTCCCATGTAAATAAAGATATAAATGGGTTCTTTAGAAAGGCCAAGATATCCTGTGGTTGAGAATGAATATCCTGGAGATGAAAGTAAAAACTTTGGTAGGAGGCAACATCTATCATGGCAGTCATTTAATGAACAGAAAGCCTCTTCCCATTCCAGTATGTGTGGCAACTGAGAGATTTGTACAGTAATTAACAGTTATTAATAAAGAGTTCAAAAACAAAATGATTGCATCTACTAAGCAGCAATGTTTAACTTAATATCTTTAAGAGATTGAATGCAAAGTGTTTGCACAGTTCCATTATGAAACCAACTGAATGTCTTGATTATTGCTGAACTCAGTCCAGCAAGGATGAGGATCATACTCCCGGACATTTCATCTTTTCCAAAGGACCAGCAAGGAGCAAGCAAATCCCAAGAAATACACTATTCAGCAGTACTGGTGGAGGGCGGCAAAGGGGGGTGGGACACAAGCAGAATTGTGCCCAAAGCCCTGTCCACATCACATATAAAGGGTGGAACCTGCAGCAGGACACTACTTTGATCACAACGAGAAAAAACAGCAAGTTGAAAGTGTCTCATTCATTCTAGAAGACCCAAAAGCAGAGAGAATTCTGGAAACTTCCACCTTGAAAGAGCCAATCTCATTCGTGTTTTGGTTCAAAATCCCATGGGCAGGTGGTGTAGCTAAATTGGCTGGAAAGTTGTTTTTTTTTCTTTCTCTGATTTTCACAATGTTAAACATGACCCAGTAAACTGATTGCAAAGTGACACAGGACAGCTTTAAGGGAGCATTTCTTAAGTAATTAGTGTCATATACTGGCACAAAAAAGTAGTTATATAAGGGGGGCTATATTTATAATGGACAAGTTTGTCAATGGGCAGTATATCAAGCTCTGAACAGACGAGACTTTGGAGCTTCAGTAACTGGGGTGGAAAAAAGATTGCTACTGCCATCATGTCATGCTTGCTTCTCAGATGCCTTTACTTGATTGTTTTAAGAAAGAAATTGCTGACCTAGATAGCTGTCCGGTCTGATCTAACAGTGCTTCTCTTTCTTTCTTTCTTTCTTTCTTTCTTTCTTTCTTTCTTTCTTTCTTTCTTTCTTTCTTTCTTTCTTTCTTTCTTTCTTTCTTTCTTTCTGACTTCATGAAAGCCTCAATTCTAGAATGATTTATCTAGAAGCAAGCACCATTACTATAACTTTAGACTTCCATGCATGTGCTTGGAATTGCAACTTAAGATTTATCATTGTGATATATGAGGACATGTTAAAAGGGGGAAAAATCACCAGAGTTTTCTGAAATCTTGTTTTGTTTTCTTCTGCCAAATGCAGATTTCTGGTTCTATATAATTTTTTCCCAGCTTTTTAGAGGGCATAAATTGCTGGCCATGCAGTTTCTTGCAAGATGTGTTCATGCAAAACAGCAGTGTGCTTCCCAATTACAGATCTTATGTTCATTAATTATGGTGACATAAGAATAGCATACAATAACAAGCATACTATGGAACATAAAAGAATACTATAACAAGAAAATTGAATCAGAAGAGGCAAGGCAGGAAATAACAACAACAAAACCTTCCCCTGGATGCTCTCCCCCTTTATTTTATTATTATCATCATACACATTTAAAAATTGTTCTTGAAACTTCATTGTTCTACTCCTTGTTTATGTATTTATTTATTTATTTATTTATTAGTGGTCCTGATTTATATCCTGCTTCTTGTTGTTTTTTAATATTCATTTAAAATGTGTTACTTCTTCCTTTTAAAATTGTTCAAATGATTTATGCATAGCTCAGAAAACTGCATCAAAGAAATAAAATCAATAATACTAACAGAACTCTCAAATACCTAATGCAACTTCTCAACTATTTGTAAAATATAGAAATGGAAAAACCACAATGCACTACAATCAAATTGTCAGGGCACTCTATATCTGATCTATCCCTCCCTCATTCTACTTTATCTACTAAGTCCACGGTGCTTTTTGAATACCTGATTGGGGTAAAAGGATTTCCCCAAAAATAGAGGTACTAACAATAGAATCTATTTCCTCATTTTAAAAATGCAGCCTAAATATTTTATAAATTGGTGGTCAATTTGAGAGATATCAATACTTCATAAAAGGTTAAAAGTTAGGATTACTTGCAATTCTGATAGGAAAATTGAAAGAAACACAACAAATATGAAAATATAAAACATATTACAACAGGGCCAGCATAATATTTTGCATTTTAAAAGGCAAGGTACTATTCTATAAAAATGCAAAGCAGTGCAATACCTTTAGTATATATTTCTCCAAAAATACAAGGCAATTTTCATCAAGTGATAAAATGCATTCATGGTTTCAGTTTTATGAAGATAACTATTAATTCAGAAGAAACTCTAAAATGAAATTTGACAGCAAAAATATCCATTTATTAATGTATCAGACTTTAATAAAATTCTCAAGCCACAACAAATTCACAGATAAATATATGTTCATTTCCCCTCATGTCTCTATTTTGAACAACTGTTCTTGCAACAATTAGAATTTGCTTATACAAGCATAATATTTATAATCAAATAGTATTTCCTTACCACTGGTGGAAGTTTGCTGTGGCCCTGTGCATGCTCTTAGTAGGTATGAATTTGGGCAGAACTCCTCATCAGGGTTGGTGTCCATAATTTGATGGGAAGTATTGCTGTCTAGCAAGGGCATCTGGCAGCTAACTGGTGGTGGATTATGGGAGCTGGGCAGTTGACCAGATGGGAGAAGGCTAGACGAGGACGTAGGTGGAATGGGACGACCTGAAAAAGAGGACAGAATGATCAAAGTTCAGCAATAAATATAATGAAAGAAAACAGTAACGTTGATATTGCTTGTTATCACAAAGGATTACAGCTGGGATTGAATCAAAGTGGACCGTGTCCATTGGGTCTGATTTCCCTTTGCATCATATTCAAGACAATAGGACCAGTTGTGCTAAGCAAGATCAATCCAAGAAAAAGGGACAGCATCTTCAGATTTTGCCTTTATAGCACCAGCCTCTATTTCATCTGATGCTGGATGAATAATGCCAGATTGCACAGAACACAATCTGCTTAGAAAAACATCATAAAGGAAGTGCATCCATCAATTGATTTGCCATCAATGATATTTTCAAAGAGATTCGTGGAATGATAATTATTCTTTGGCCACAACAGAAGAATATAATTCTATTTGCAAGTTTTGTAACTTGTTTTTTTCGATACTGAACCAAGAACAACAACATCAACAACTACCACCATTATTAATGTTAGAAAAACTGGTTTATATTAAAAAAAATACAAGTTTTCAACTCAAAACTATAATAACTAAAAAAAATGAAAACAAAAGGCAAAAAGGATCTTTTAACCTGTGGTAAGAACAATGCCACATATTTTTGACCACAGAAGTTTTCACTCACTTTGTACAACTGAGATAAGAATATTACGTTGACCATTTTTAGCAGCAACAACAGTAGTATGGTACAGTAAAAACAAAAAGAATTAAGACTTGTGTGAAACAGTCAGAAAAAGATAATACTAATACTAATACTACTACTACTAATAATAATAATATAGCCTGCTTTTAAATTCTAGAAAAAATAACTGTAAATTTTAACTAAAGGTAAGGTAAAAATTTATCTACAATTTGGAATTCCTGTAATTTCCAAGTTAATTCAAATAACACATAACTAACTCTAAAAATACTTCAAAGAAAAATAAAGTCACCATAAAGATGCCAAAAGTGTATTTCCTGGATGGGAAGCTACAAAGAATCACAGCATCTACCAGAAAATTCCTGGGGCTATTACTCTAATAATAATTAATCCTAATTCTATTAATCCAACCTGAAAACAAAAGCATTGAAAGGAGACATTTAGCCTTAGAGAAGAAGAGCATATACAAAAAAGAGATTCAATTATACAAAGTACAGACAATCTGCATCTTCAACTGAAGCTACTAGTTAATCGGCAGTTTGTGCAATTAAACAAAATAAACTGTTTTTCTTGTTGTCCGCTTTGATAAGGGCCACAGAATTCTGCATCAGATGCAGTTTCCAAATCATATTTGTGGTCAATCTACAAAAAAAATTAAGAATAGATACTGTGATAATAAGGAATAAAGGTGACATCTTTTAAAATTCTTAGTGACCTCCACTTATTTCCACTATCTAGGAATTTAGCAGCTAAACAGGATCAAAGATACTACACCTAAATTGTCTGATGTTTCAAAGACATTGTGGCCTCATCTAGGTAAGCAAACTGCTCTCCCACCCCCAAATCAGATTTACATATTAGTTTTAAATAAACCATCTTTTTATCCAATGCATTAATTTGCTCAGAAAAAAATCCCTTGGAGTTAGAAAGTTAGAAGTAACAAGTATATTTTCTTCCCATTCTATCCAGGAAAACTATACAGAGGATAGGAAACCAAGCATTCTACATGTGTGCATTCAGTGTGCATTCAGTGCAGAAAACACAAAACAAAACATCCAGATGACCCCCCCCTAAAACCCCATTGTTTTCCTGTTTGTGGAAAATTCATTTAAACAGCATTTCTTAAACCATCAATAATGCAGCTGTGTAGTCTGGTATAATCATTGTTTAATGTTCTGTCGACTGTTTCCCATTAGTGTAAATTACAAAATGGTTTGCAACCGAACAATAAAAGTACCGTAATGCAACTAATAATTTAAAAGCAATATAAAAATAATAATTTTATTACAAAGATAGCAGACAGAACAAGATGAGGACAAGAGAATATAAAAATCATCCAACCTCTCCATTCGTAGAGGGAAGGTAGAGATCTTTAGCAGATGTCTCTTAAATTTGAGAGGAGAGTTTATTTCAAATGGAGGAAGCCTAGTAAATAGGTCTTCTACCTATGTAGATAGTAGACAACCTATTTACAAGTAATTGCAGATGGCACATGCTAGAAGACCTCCCCTGAAGTGAAAAATTGATCACATTGATAATGCAAAGGCAGGCAATCTCGTACTCCAGTTTCAAATTGTTTAAGGACTTTATCTTGGCTCAGTAGCTAACTGCAATGCAGTTGCTTCATGAACTGTGTAACATGTGAATGAACAGAAGCTTGGCCACCAAACTCTATACTGAATACACCCCTGGACCACAGAGAGCATATAACTAAACATGGAGTTACCAGGGTGTGATCTGGTAATTAAGGAGATCTATACATTACAATATCACACAGTTGTTGCACATTTTATTATTACAAATGTACAACAATGAATCATATTTTGATGCTAAAATGTTACGATTTTCAGCAACATTCAGTACAGTGCACAGGATTAGACAATCCCCAGTGTTACAAGACATTCATGTCAATACTGAAGAACAGAGATAATTCTAATTTGTCAGGGCAAGTTAAGGATAAATATATTTTGGATTCATTACAATGTCTTTCTTATCCACTTCTGTTTTTTTACTGGTTCTTCCTGCCAAAAACAAACCCATCCATCTGTCCTAGATGATATCATTCTTCTATGCCACAATTAGGCTCTTTTCTCTAAATTACTCAATCCAGCCCACCAAGCAGTTTATATGCTTTAAGCCTCAGCATTATACATCTACTCAACAAAGTCATCTGTCAGGGTCAGGACATTTGTCTGCCGTTACAATTCCTAATGATTGAAGCCACCCGCTTCTCCCTTTTTCTTCCTGATTTACTCAAAACGTGGAAGGGGAGCTGGCAGAAAATTCTTTGCTCTGCCTGTTTTTATCATCCCTGTCAGAGAAAAAAAAAGAAGTCGGAGAAGACGTGCTCCTTGATTGATTTCAGGGAGGAGTAAAAACAGTCTGTATCTATGAAGATGGAGAAGGTGCTTTGGAGTTGCTTCGCCATGTGGAAATGTGACCTCCACGTTACTATCAAGGTCAGTGAGGCACTCAAAGATCTGCTGCATCAATTTTTTACTTGCAAATGTTGAAGAAAGAGGGTCTTGGATAATAGTAATGTTTGCTTATAGGCACTTTAAAATTATATAATTAATTTTATAAGCTCTTTAAGTATATAAGCTGTTCAAAATTTAAAAATAAACCATTTGAAATCTAAGACTTCCAAGATGATATAAGATCAATGATAACTGCTGTACACATTTTTAAAGGCAGAATCCAATAACATTATACGGTGAAATACAAATCACAAACAAGCCAAATATCTGCAACTTTGGAAATGTTTCTGTCATTGCCAAGATGCCAAGGAAACCAAGGAAAGAAGCCTTTAGCTAAGAATTTTGGCAGTAGTTGTTCTTATGTATACTCACAATTTGCAGCTCCTAACTATATCATACATCACTGACCACTCTTATCCAAGCAAGACAGAGACTGACTAACAATACTCTCATGTCTTCTTCTGCCTCAGGCACCTATCCCCACAATCTAATCATGCCGGAAACTATCTATCATAGGAATAGATTCTCCAAGCAGCAGTGTGGCTTTGCATCATTCCTGTATGCAATTCCTAGATAGAATAAACGTCAAGGCAAAAACTGAATTACATACATTATTTGTTTTGCCTTTTTAGCAAGTGAGGACACTGGAATATAGAAAAGTCTGTGTTCAAGAACCAAAAGTAGATCCAGCATCATTTTTGGTGGTTTTGGGTGGTACAGGTTGGCTAATTAGAGTTACTGCTTTAGCAATGCAAGGAATAGTGTAATACAAGGCCTCCTCACCAGCCACCATGTATTTATTTCCAAATTACTGTCCTCCTCCCAAAAATAATCTTTGTTTGTTTAGTACTGCAATTTTGTTGTTGTTGTTATTATTATTATCTTTTATTCATTAAACATGAACCTCAGTCAACTGAACATTCAAATTGGCTGGTGCTCATGGTTGACACGGGTTGCTACCAATATCCTAGGTGTCAACCAGGTGTCAAGCTCCGCGGGGCTTGCCATTCGCTGGGGGGGGGAAGTCGCGAACGCCGCAGCAGCCGAACGCCGCCACAACCGCCCAACCACAGCACGCCGACGCAGCCGCCCGGCTCTCCTCCGGCATAGCTCCAGCCAGCAGGTACGACCCACCCCCTCCCCTCGTTTCCCCGAGCTGCCGCCTACCTCGCTTGGGTCACGGAGGCCTCAGTCGGCGTCGCCCAGCGCGAGGGTGAGGGGGGAGGCATGCAGAGGCCTGCCGTTTGCCGCGACCCAGCCGAGAAGCCGGAAGTCAGCGGATGGAAGCCGCGGAGGGCCAGGAAAGACCGCAGACGTCGGGGGAGGGGCCAGCAGCGGCTGCCGCAAGCAAGGACCAGTCGAGCCATTGGCCCGTGGCCATTCAGCCGGCCCGCACAACCAACAAGACCGAGAGAACGCGGGCCCCGAGGGAAGGCATCTACAGCGTGAACGGGGCTGCAACAGTGGAAGGACTGACCAGGACGGTGATGGCCTGTTGCAGCAGCCAAGCGGCCGACAAGACAACAAGCCCAGCGTGACCGCTTCCAGGGAGGGGTGGGGCCGGACTACGGGGGCATTTATGTGCTACAGGCGGATGTTGGCTTGCTGTTGGGGGCGGGGGGAAGGGGTGTGGTACCTCTATATACAGCACTGGGAGCAAACCACTCCCAGTGCTGACTTTGTTTTGGCCGGGGATTAAATCACCTTGCTTTCACTACGTTCCTGCGTTCCTGTCGTCTTTGTCTCCTCGGGATGCCGTCGGACGGAGAGTGTCACCAGGTATCTCCTTAAAATATAAGATGTTCCGAGTAGCGCAGTTTTTTGTAACATTGCTGGAGTTATTGTAGGAAGCTGCAGTTTCTTGATGTATTTTGCAAAGTTTTTGGACATAGTTCCCAGTGCCCCGATGACAGTGGGTATCACTGTTACACGTTTTATCCATAATCGCGCAGTTTCGATGGCCAGGTTGTGATATTTCGTAACTTTTTCCAGTTCTTTTTCTTCAACTCTGGCATCATCATCATCATCATTATTACTATTACTATTGTTGTTGTTGTTGCTTCTCGAATAGTCAGCCAGATGTTTAGACTCGATTTGGCATTTTTATCCACCTATTGAATCCTTCCTTAGGACCTGGCTTAGGCAGATGTCATTGCTTGATGATGTTAAAGACAATAGTAGTAGTAATAGTAGTAGCACTACCACTAGTAGTAATAGCCACAGCTTTTTATCCCATGATGCTAAGAATGACAGATTTCAGAGAACTCCATTTTAGAAAACTACAATCATTGCTATAAATGCAGTTACTGCATAAGAACACCCGACAGTACCTTGGCAAGGGCTCCTTCAACATTGGAATAAGGTCAAACTAACAGCAGTCTCTGCTGGTGACTTTCAAGTAACTTATGCAATCAAATACACAATCCTCATTAATTGATAGTAATTGGGACGGCTAATTCCATTGCTAAGCAATGTGATAATAAAGTGCAATGTAACATTACTATGCTAACTTACATTAGGAGTTCTGGCTAATACAGTTGCCATCATTAGGAAAATCCTGACTAGTCACAGTGTTTTTGCAGTCATGCAGTTCTCATTTACAACCTCCTGCCAGCTTTCCCACTGATTTTACTTGTTGGAAGCTGGAAGTGAATGTCACAAATGGTGATCATGTGACTGTCATAATTGTGAGCCCGTTGACAAGCACCCAAATTACAATCATCTGACTGTAGAATGCCATGACAGCTGCATCTGCAAAGAACAGTAATAAGTTCCCCTTGTTCAGCACCCTCATAACTGAATGGTCACTGAATGAGTAGTGTTTAAACAAAGTCTACCTGTATATATGTAGGTATGTGTATGTGTACACACACACACACACACACACACACACACACCCCACAGACACATACATTTGGTTTCAAATACATATGAACAGGTCAAGGTTTCCTATACCAACCAGTCACTTAACTACTTAACTCTTTTTCTTAAACTAGTAAGAAATATGTTTATTAGTCATAAAGTAACTACAATTTTTGCTATTATAAAGCCAGTTCATTTAATACATACATAAGATACTGAGCTATGTCAATTCAAATTCAGATTCAGCAAATAAGAATTGAAGCACCAAGTCTGGTAATAGGCACGCCTAAGATAACCATATAGGAAAACTTTCATACAAAGTGTTTTTGTTTAAACACTACTTGTGTAATGAAAGAGAAACCATGAAGAATATTCAGTTCTGGTAATCTATATACGATCTGCCTTCTGTGAATGTAGTCAGATGGTTTTCTTTAGAGAATTTGTGCATTTTCTAGGACGGGATCAGTTTGACCAGTTTTTAATGAGATACACACCACTTCTAGAATATGCAACGTGCATATAATTGTATCTGCCAAAATTTGTCATAGGATTTGATTTCCCTTTAGTTCTTCTTTATCCCATTTTACGGGTTTCTTCACAGCTTTAATAAGCTTCTTTTGTAGATCCAATAACAAAATATTTTTCAAGCCATTCTTTTGGTTTTCATTTGTATTTCCTTTTTAATTTTTAAAACTTCAGCCAGTTTCTTTTATATATCCTGTAAAGCATCTTTTTTCCAAATCATTCTTTTAGTTCAGAGGCCCCCAGCCTTTTGGGCACCAGGGACAGGTTCTGAGGAGAAAAGTTTTTCCATGGACTGGAGGGGGCGTGATTTTGTGTGCTGCCTGCATTTTAGTTAATTTAGCTAATTTTAGTAATTCAGTTAATTAATCAATTAACTAATTTAGTTAATTACTTAATTAACTAATTAATTGCTTAATTTTGTTAAAAACCTTATACTAAAAGACAATGTTCCATATTTATTTGAACCCCTAATCTGTTTATAACTTTCCATATAAAAATTTTATTTAGCTTTTTGTTGTTTATTTCAATTTTTTAAAGTTTTTAAACCTTATAATTTATTTATTTTTTCTTCAAACGATAAACTCATCTGATGAATTTTTTTCAAACTTGTCATTCTTAGCTTTAAAATAGTTAATGGGCAATTTCTGAAAATTATTAGAAAATGAGGTTGGAGACCCAGTGTCTGCTGTGGCTGTAAGCACAAAGTGTCATGGTTCCAATGCTAAGACCAACAAAACCAGAACTCCAAGGCTAGAGGTTTCCTCAAAGAACATGTTTATTACTTACAAAATACTGGCATGGTCAGAAGTGAAACCAAGTCTGAAATTCCCTCCATAGAGTAACACTATTACAGAGTCAAACTTCCCACCTCAGTGCTATGCAATCAGCTATGTTCCCCAATAGAATAATTTGGTGGGCTTTCTAACAAAATGCCCAACCTGCTGAGCTAATGACCTTGGTTCCCACAGGACCCAGAATTGTTTAGACTAGCAAAAAATACTCTGCACCGCCTCCCTTTCTGGTGGCAACCTAGAACAAGCAAGGTGGCTTCAGCCAGGTTCCTTGTAAAGTTGACACAATGCTTTCCTTCACCTCCTGGTGTTAAAAATCATGAGAGAGCACTCTCCTGCAATATCATCATGAGAACAGCTTTTTGAGCACATGTGGTAAATTTTCCATTCTCTCCTTATCCGGGGAGGTTCAAAGCAACTAGTCTACTCACCAGTTCCTTAGTCTTTGCCACGGTCATCAACTCAGTTTTCTCAGAGCCATCTTTAATTCACCATAGCTTCCTCAGAAGTAGTTTTTGAAGGATGTATTAGGTAAAATTGCTTGGATTCATGCAGAATTGGATACAGGTTGTGATCTTGCTTGTTTACCTGGGTAGAATTTAATCCTGCTCTTTCTGAAGAAGCAGGGAGGCTCCTTGAGTCTGCTTTGTAAGAAGAAGTAACCCATATCCTGAGGAGAACATCACTGGATTCAACAGATATGGATACTTTTCATCTGGTTCCCAGTACATCCTTTTTTTAGGCTTGCAGTTCCAAAGACTCCTGGAAAAGTGAATGATCTATACCAGGGTTTTCCACAGTGGGCAACATCAATCCTCAATGATCAGTGTGAATGTCTATTACTGTTATTATAATCCATTCACAATAAGATGAAGTCACACCTGCCAGCTCTTTACTGGCTTTGGCCTTCATAAGTATCAAGTTCTTCCCAAGAATTCAGAATGTTGTAAAGTATTAACATAGTATATGTATGGATTTTGTAATTGACAAATGGAAATTCTGTCAATGCACATAGATGTCTATGTGATATCTAAGATTTTTTGATATGGTATCCAGTGCCAATAATCACTGAGATCACCACAGGTGGTTTATGCCACAATTTTTCATTTTTTGTGATCTTCTCCAATTTTTCGTCTCTAGTTCTACTATTCTCTGTTGTTGCCACATCAATTACCCACACTTTCTTCTTTTTAACACAGTTAAAAATTGGAGTTAACACAGTTAAAAATTGGAGTGTTATGAGCCAAGACTTTATCAGTTTACGTTCAGAAATTGCATAATGTTTTAACCTGCACATTTTCAACTACTTTTAAACAATATTTTCCACCAATTTTAATGATAATTAATGATAATTTTTAGAAATACTCCAGTGAATCATTTTGGCAAATGTGTTATGCCACTGTTTATCATCAGTTTGTGTATTTTTTTCATGAGCTAAGTACATGATCTATTTTTTCTTTTGCTGCTTTTCACAATCTGCACTTTGAATCATTTTTACTGAGGCAACCTGTGTTCCACTTTACAACCACATTAGGGACAATGGGGATGAAGGTGCCTTAGCTTAATGACTCTCACAACTTGTGACCACATCAGTTGAGGTCTACCTATACTTCATCTACAATTCAATTGAATGGGAACATTTTCTATCTAGATTACATAATTTACGTATTTATTTAATCAATTTATATTTATTAAATTCTTAGCTGTCCATCTCAAATAAATTACTCTGGCAACTAATAATTGTTAAAGTAAATAAAAAAATAAATAAAGGCAGTTACATATGGTAAACAATTAAAGAAATAAATACATGGAAGCTGAGAAGAACCACAAACAATCTTTAGCACAGCCAAAAAATAGAATCCTTATACAATCAGGGCCCCTAGATAGAACAAGGTCTTTAAGTCTTATAGAAGGCTAGCATGGTTGGGGTCAGTCTGATTTCTGGGGAGATGTTGTTTCAGAGGCCATATGATTCATAAGCAAGAGGCAAAATAATTTTTCTATGTGTTAAAATGCCTCACTCAGCAATATAGTATAGGGAGTAGAGAAAACATTTAGCGCAAGACAACAAGGTTAAATATTCTATGTTTTCCATTATGCACCAATCTAATTAGGGAACCATGAAGATCCCTTATACGAGAAAGCTGACATACCACGATATTAGCTCACTGATGTCCAGTGTAACATGTAGTTCTGCTCTCAAACAACAAGCTACAGTTTGTTCCTTTATTTCAACATTTAGATAATAAATATTTTAATTAAAAGTGAGCAAACGAACATCAATGTTTACAGAAAAATACTACTTGGGTATGCAGGAATGAATTCTGCATATTCAAAAAGCATTTCTAATTAATCTGAAAGAAAGGTAAAGTCTCCCAAAGCTCTCTTTCATCTGAAGCATATGGGGATATGTATGCACAATTATGCTGCATTATTTATTATATTGCAAGAAAGGATACACTTAAGGTAAAAATGTTGTAGAAATTATTTCCCCATAGATAAGGTGAAAACAATGGTACACATACATTGACTGGTTTTGGCTGGTTTGAATATCATATGTGGTGTTATTTTTTTCTAGCCTTGCTCCTTCCAGAGGTACTAGGTTCCATCTTCCAGAAATTCTAGCTAGTTTGGGGAATAAAGTTATATGCTGCTTACACTGCCACTAAAGAAGCTACTGCTATTTTTTTTCCTTTTTGCTGTTTTTCCTAAGTTTAAACAAAAACATTAAAATCAAATTGGGTCCAGTTGTATATGACTTCTGTAAAAGATCTAACGCTTTCAAGTTCCATCATTAAACTGTTGTTCAGACGGTGCATTTATATTTCAGTTTTGCTCAGCCTGGCTATGTTGGTTTGGTAGGTTTATAAACCTATCATATCTAGAGGGTGCTCAATGAAAGAAGGTTTCATGATTGATAAACTACATTAAGTCCAATTCTTGTTGTCTACCAGTTTCACTCCCCTTCAAACTTTAAGTAGCATTTTGGCACTATGTTCTGGCATTTGGCAAATGTCTTCACTTTTCTTTTTCCTTACAGCTGATTTGTGAAGGAATATTAAAACAACTGCTGGCTGACACTCCCTCCATTTTCTTGTTCTTCCTTTGCATTTCATAGTGAGAGGGGCAGTAAACAAGTAATATAAAGCCAGATGGCTGTTGCATAGTAGTGTGCTAATGGTTTTCCTAATAGTAGCCAGAAAATGACTGCTGCCAAGGGACTGACACAGTGCTTTACTTCAGGAAGGGAATTATGGGACAAGATGAGAGTTCTCACCAGTGAGAAACTGCCCAATCTGTAACTTTCAAGGAAAACTTTCTTGACTGGTCAGCATGCAGGGATGGTCAGAAACCGTTTGGCATCATGCGACTTGAAAGAACTTGAGGCATGTGTCAGATTAGATGTTTGTATCTAATGAGATCCTTATTTTCCGTGCTTTGGTCAACTTTTTACATCTTGAAGTGATCCATGGTGGTGAGGGTGATCTCTCCCTCTCCTTATATCCGTTTATCTTGAAACTGCAAAAACTCTTAAACCACTTAAAGAGTTCGTTTTGTTTCATTGTATTCTTTCAAGTCTTCTTCTCTAGTCTTCTTTTCTTTAAGTTTGCTTTCTCTTTCCATTACTCTGCAACCACTTTGACATTAGCAACCCTATTGTTAGTATCTCCAGAGCACCATTCTCTTCTTCATTCAAGTTCTATGAGAGGTTTTAATAACAGTCAAATCAACAACTTTCTCTTCAGACCCAGGAATAAGCTGCAAGTCTTTGTATTTTCCTCAATAACTGAGTATTCCATCACAACATCATCACAACTTCATAAATAAATAGATAAATAAATAGATAAGAATGAATGAATGAATGAATCTTGCTAATTCAGACAGTCGATGTCAGAATGAAGTGCAATGAGAGATAGAACTCCTATTATTATGTATATAGCTAAAGAAGAGCTCTTCACCACAGGCTTTTGTTATACGAAATGTTATATCTTGCAGTACTTTATCAGCTTATTATTCAGAGGCAAAGAAAGAATATAAGAAGACCTTTATAAATCAGGAATGTTAGTTAGCAGTGTCACTTTCTAGTTATTTAGTGCAATTGGTAGAATTAAATGTTTTGGTAATAAAATGAAGAAAAAAAGCCTCATATAGTACATGAAAATTCAACAGTAAAGATGAAATATTAATGGTCACAATTAACCTTGGATATTGTTTACAGTAATCAATATTAGTGGAAGAAGAAGAGTACCACTCCAGAAAAGGCAAAAAGAACATATGCCTCATTATATTTATTTGAAAATTGACATAAAATACTATTATTGCCATGTTTTCTGGAGTGAAGCCTATCTATCTCCATATCCTATCGGTTTGATTCAGAAAATTAAGGCAAACAAGCAAAATGCTTTCTTTTTACAAAAGATACAGTAAGTCAAAATGAAGCTGACAATATACTTGGTTCATAAGGAAGTCCAAACTGCATATTATGCAAGACAGAGATATTGTATCTTGAGAGATGAAAGAGAACACATTCAAGATGTAAATTTAAATGTACCATTTTCTAAATCCCTGCTGCTCACCAGCTCTTCTATCTGATGTGCAGAAACTATTCCTTTCACACAACACAACTTTTGTTTTACAGATTTTTTTCCCAGCCCTGACCTACAGAGTATCAGTATGATACATTGTATATTCTTGATCTAATCTCATAAATAGTTGGAAACACAACAGCAAATATTAAAGGCTGTGTAAATGTTAATATATCACTTGTAGTTCCTATATTAATAATAATAATTATATTATTATGCCTGATTCTCCACAAATGATTATGAAAGGAGAAGGAAAAGAGAAGAGAATGCCACAAGGTTCTCCATTAAATGGGGTTTAGCCCCTAGGAAGTTACTTGTTGGTTAAGCAAATCACATCTGCAATTGTTTTTATTTGTCCCTATGTTAACTTGGCAGAAGAACATGCATTCAAAACAGAAGAAGGTGTTTCTGTATTGCAAGGTAAACTAAGAATTAAGAATTTACCCTGTATTCCAGGGTAAATTAGCCTGTCTTAGGAAATAATCAGCAACATAAACAAAAACTATACTACCACGATCATATTCTGCTCTCCTTCTAATTCATAATGCCAATTTGTGATGTCACATGACCTCAAATAGTGCCATGAAACAAGCCGTTGACTCCTTTTCAAAAACAACCTGAGAGGAAGCCTCTATGCTATCAGCAATATTAATGTCACTTTAAAGAGTGGAAAATATCGTTGAGTCTGTCCGAATGGTGCAAGATAGCGGGATGCAATCATGGAAATTATAGAGGTAAATAAGGTATTTGAAAGCATCCTAAGTTATATCACTGTATATTCAGTCATTCTTTTTCAGAGCTAATGGCTTTGGAGCACTTGAGCGTTTAAATGGTGAATAAATCTTTCATTGCAAAATATTCTGCTCAGACCAAGTAGCCAAGTCAAACAAGGCTGTATGTCCGCTACTCAAAGAGTCCTATTTGACTATAAGTTGCAGTGCATATGCTGACTATCCATGGAAAAGCATAAATAGAATTTTGGTTGTCTTTTCTACCAACCCTAAACTCCGCTATATCTTCTCCCTCTAAGAAACATTCTGCAATTAGCCAAATTGCAGCTAAGTGCAAGGGTGAGTTTGCCCAAAATTAAAAATCACAGCCTGGATGCGTCTTTCAATATATATTCTTGTATTTATAAAATTGATATCCAGGTTTTCATTGGACAACAGTCTCAAAGCAGAGGTATGATTGAATTAAAAAGTAACTTGAAATACTAACAATTAAAAAGGAAATAACTTAGGGAAGATATCTGAAAATGGCTATTGAAAACACAGACTTCTTAAACCTAAACACATGGCAATAGCACCAATTAATCGCAGACAGGTAAATAAATTAAAAAAGTTTTAAATAATGGGTAAACCATCTCTTAAAATAGCACCCAAAACTTAAAAAGCTTCTTGGCAAGACAGGGATTTCTGGAATTTGCATTGAGAATAACCCTCTTTCAGATAAAGGGGTGGCAAATACAGCATCTTTGATTTGATGAGATGGGCAGACACATTATGTTGTCTGCCTGATAATGCTGTTTTATCCCTGATAAATACATATATGGATTAATGGACAGGTGGTTATTTCTAGAACATTTTTTCAACTTTCCACTTTCTAGATTATATTGGAACTGCACATCCAGAATAACTAAATAGCACCTCATAAGTTTATGGAAGATGCCCATCTAAAAATAATAGCAAGGAATATGAATAAATATGTATGTACGTTATAACCAGCAGAAGATGTTCAGTCTCAGTATGTACACATGAGACTTAAAAAAATTAACTCCCTGAACACCTGGAAAGATAATACTGGTCATTCTGTTAGGTGGATAAAGGCTTTGATCAACACTTGCCTGTTAGAATTCATACACATAAAAAAAAAGAACCCATTATTGGATATGTGTGTGTATTCTAGTAGGTATGTGTTGGTAACTGAGTAGTTTTGGACTGCAGATGTTAACTACATGAAAAACATGGGGAATTTTTTTAAAAAAAATCCTGGTTACTCTCTGGGGTCTCCTTATATACTACTATTACATATACACAGATTCTCTCTGTCTCTCTCTCTCTCTCTCTCTCTCTCTCTCTCTCTCTCTCTCTCTCTCTCTCTCTCTCTCTCATACACACACACACCACACCTTGTTCACAGTTTTCATGTTGTTGCTACCTTGAACTTAAGTTCCCTTTCTGGGGCAAATGTACACACATATTTGTGAAAACTGAACTCTTTATCTTAAGCAGTAGGTTAAGTCATTGAAATCTAACAATAAATATGCAGAAATAAATATGAGCTTTCTCACTTGGTTTCTCACTTATTTCTTTTAACTGTAACAAATTATTGTTTTCCAGCTATGAAGCTATCATTAAGCATATGCCAAGTAATCAGCCTGCAACTGTAATGGTTTCAAGAAAAAGTACTTTCTAATCTTATTCAGTGATGTTTTTCCCAAGACAGCAACAGATTTTATAAAATGAGGGTTATATCTTCTCATTATAGAATCTAATCTTCCCAAAAGACATTGAACAGCTGCATAACCTTCACATCTTTTACTTGTAAATTATTTTTATTATTTAGAGAAAAGAAAGAAAGGAAAGAAAGAAAGAAAGAAAGAAAGAAAGAAAGAAAGAAAGAAAGAAAGAAAGAAAGAAAGAAAGAAAAAAAGATTCATTTATTTAATCAGCGATGATTTTATCTTCTGACTGGCAAATCTATTTTTTAAATAATCTTCTCTATGTTGCACTGATAACTGGAATATAGTATGTGATTTATTTATAGAATTATTTTCATTCCCTTGAGTCATATATATAATAATCAGTATGATCAGTTTCTACAGAATAAAAATACTTGTTCAAAGAAGCAAATGTTTGTTTGCTTATTTATTTATATTGTGAAAGCATCCTTAGGATATGTGTCTAAGCTCTGGTTTTCACAATACTCTCTTCTTCTTCTAAAATCACATAATAAGAATACATTCTATTAAATACAGTTAGTCTAATATCCATATGGTGAGAAAGAGAGGGAGATTTACCTAAGAAAATCTTAGCAGATTAAAATTATCCAATACTTTTACAATGCAAAAAATTGCAAATAAATAAATAAATAAATAAATTCAGGAAGGCATGGGAATGGGGAGGGGTATTAAAAATGTCATCTTGAGTTTTTGACACCTCCTACAGATGTCTCTGCAAGAAGGACAATCTATGTCCCACAGTGGATAATGTTAACAGGATTACATTAAACCAGACAAATTGGAAGCAGTTCATTAATTCTGGTTAGATATATGTGACATGTATTATAGTAAATAATAGTTTGACAATGACACCTAAAGTTTTAATTTTACATCTTACAGGTAGATTCCCATGTATGTTGAAGAAGCAATATTACATTCACATATGTTCATATGTAGCAGGATTTGGATTACACAGTTGCCCTACTGGGGTTACTGTCAGAAATATCCTTACTTTCTACAATGAATTAAATATAAAGGAAAGGAGATGGGATGGAAAGCTCAAAGAAAGCCTATGTTTGTTCATTGTTTTTTTAATGTATGTGGTGAATTCAAATAATTACCCATTCAACACAAGATCCAGAGCAGTGTGTAATTAAAATAAGTAAAATAATAATTATAACAACAACAGTACATAAAATATACTTTTCAGAGGCAACTGAACAGTCAAATGGGATAGGTTCACAAGACCTTCTGACCTAAGGTCTGGGAGAAAGCCCCAAAACCTTGTGAAAGGCAGGCACAGTTTGACTATCTAGATCTAAGGAGGAATAATATGTGTATAGATACAATAAGTGACAAGGCTGAACTCCTAGGTACCATCAGATGACACAGCTTAAATGACAGCATCTAAAGCATGCCAATGTTATCTAATCTGTGTGGATGGGCACAGATAATTGTAAAAAGGCAATCTCACAATAACCAGTCTTATGTCTAAGCTGGTGCTCTCCAGAAATGTTACACTCTGCATATAAGGAATTCAGTCCTTGCCGTCCCAGCAAATCTGAAGAATATGAAATTGGGAGAAGGATCTACTAAAATGCTATATTCCAGATAATATTATAGGAATATGACAGATGCATTGAATCTTGCCTTATGTTTTTGTTAACTATATTATTGTAAATTAACATAGTCCATTTGGATACTAGACAACTTATCAATACTTTAAATACATTTAAAAAATAGAGCTAGTTTTTATAATACAAGTTGTGGGGTAGAATCTTCCACTTGCAAAGGCAATAAAACTCCTTTTTGCTTTCAATTTACAATTTAGATTTATCATCAACAGAAAAACTCACATGTAGGGCACCTCTTCATAGACCATTAATGAACAGGGACAAATAAAGATTTAGATAATTCCTGCCTTTACTATCATTAGCATCTTTTGCTGGTTTTGTAAACTTTCTTTTATGTATTCAACTATCTGTATATTTGGGCTAGGAATTATTAAATAGAGTCTACCTCAGGTATTTTAAATGGATTTTAGCATTCTGTATTTGCTTTTGATCTATTATTAAATTCTCAGGGTTTTTTATATTGTTTGTTTTCAGTGCGAAAAAGCCTTTTAATTCCATCAACTAGCTGAGAGGAAAATTCCCTCCTCCCAAAAAAAGAAACCCACATGTTCTTCCTTGGTTATTTAATACATTGTATGATGAAAGAGCTTCTGAAATCATTGCAATAATTAGTGATTTAAACATACAGAGTAAGTAGTAGGTGGGAAATATCACACCTTTTAAAAGTAAAATGAGAATATTCAAAGACATAACAATTTAGCATTCCTCAAATTAGACAAGTCAATGTCACAAAGTGACTAATTTGAATTTTCAGGAAAAAACACTTAAGAGAAAGTGTTA
Organism: Protobothrops mucrosquamatus; assembly: GCF_001527695.2. Lineage (NCBI taxonomy): Eukaryota > Metazoa > Chordata > Lepidosauria > Squamata > Viperidae > Protobothrops > Protobothrops mucrosquamatus. Next base: position 642,707 of record NW_015387150.1, read on the forward strand.
ACTCTTTCTCATTTCTAAGTATATATTTAAGGTAAACCTTAAAGTTTTGGTTACCTATCCTTTATGCTCTCTGGGCTTGGTTGTTTAATTGGAGATGTTTCATTATCAGACTGCATAATATAATCAATGCTAGTGGGTGGGTTTGCCCCTTGTTTATATACAGTAGCATGCCCTGCTAGTATTGCTGGGGGAGTGTTTTTCTCCTTAGTAGTTCCTTGATTAAGATTTTGTTTTCTGCTTGATTGTCTGGTGTTAAACCCTGCTCATCTGGGTATTGGTTGCTGGAGAGGATGTCTTCCTGTCTTTTTGTTTAGTTCTTAACTTTTTTATTGTGTCTTTTGAAGAATGTATAAATATGGCTTATCTTTATGTGTCTATTGTAACCAAAGTAACCTTAACCTCCTACAAGAGGAGCTGTGTAAAATATTACTTAGAGAGTACAAATGCACTCCAATAATCTAGAACACCAGAAAAAAGAAAACCGACTGCGTGTACATCTCCCAACAGAATGAATACTAATACAATTTTATCAAATGTGTCTCACCACTCAGTCTACTACAGCATAACCAACACAAACCATAAAAAGGATAATACTATCATACATCAAAAACATCCAATAACCAGTAGACTATTCCAACCCACATGGCTTTGCCATGGCATACAAACCAATTAAACCACTTCAAGACATCTTAAGTAGACCAAAAGATCCAGTAGCAAAAAAAAAAGGGGGGGAGTCATCTATTGTACAACAGTGTCCCCCAACTTTTTGGGCATCAGGTACTGGTTCCTTGGAGAAAAGTTTTTTCGTGGATCGCAGATGGGGCTTCACTTGCTTGTGTGGCCTGGTTGCTGGTATGCCATGGAATGGTGGTGGTCGATGGACTGGGGGTTGGAGACTCCTGATCTACAATGTACATTATAAAGATGGTAACAATCATTAGGTAGACAGACAGGCAAACTACTAACAGAATGCATCAATAAACACCAATTAGCAATCGGAGGACATGATGAAAATTCCTTAATCTTACAAAATCAACCATATTTTCAACTGGGAAACTGTGAACATCCTGGGAAGATTGCATTCAGAAATATCAACCATCAATAGAAAAATAGACATAAACTACAATTACAGCCCATTCAAAAGAGAGAATAAAAAAAACCATGTAAGACCGAAACCAAAAGATGAGAACACATCCACTCCAGTAACCAACATACAGATAAGCAAGGCAAGCTACAATATAGCAACTCCGCACTCACTATCACTAATGACATCACTTAGTCTAATGATGAGAGATTTGCAAGCAAATAACCAAGTTCTCCACAGTTCAAGGTCTCCACCGTTTAATCCCGAGCTACATATAAGTTTTTAATTAAAAAAAAAACCTATATGACTCAAATAACTTCACAAGTTTTTATGATTGTTCACTACCTAGAGTCATTTTTTTTCTAAAGTGTATGGCTATAGAAATTAATTAAATCAAGACCATAATTTGTTTTTCCTTATCAATGTATATATATTATTTGACCTGGGTTCTTAAAGTGCATATACTTACCACCTCTAACACAATTTAAAACAGAAAACAGTTAAAAGGGACCTTAGGGATCTTTTAGTCCAGCTCCTTATTGAAGCAGAACACCCTATATCATACTAGAAAAATGGCTGTCCAATATCTTCTTAAAAATCTTCAGTGATGGAGCACCCACCACTTCTGAAGGCAAGCTATTCCAATGATTATTTGTTCTTAAAATCAGGAAATTTCTCCTTAGTTCTAGGTTGGCTCTCTCTTTGATAAGTTTTTCCCCCTTGCTTTTAGTCCTGCTCTCTGTGCAGCCCCTCAGACAGTATGCTATCATGTTAACCCTAGTCCTTTTCTTTAGACTAGACATATCCAGTTCCTGTAACTGTTTTTTCTATGTTTTGGCCTTAGATCCTTAATCATCTTTTTTGCTCTTCTCTGCACTCTTTCTAGTGTCTCAACGTCTTTTCTGTATCATGGTGACCAAAACTGGATGCAGTATTCAAAGTGTGGTCTTACCAAAGCATTATACAGTGGTACTAACACTTCACGTGATCTTGATTCTGTCTCTCTGTTAATTGGCTTTTTTTGTGGCTGTAGCACACTGCTGGCTCATATTTAAGTGGTTGTCCACTAGGACTCCCAGATCCCTCTCAGTTACTGCCATTGATCCAGGAATCTATTGTATACTTGTGCATTGTAGAATAGATAAATGTAAGTAAGTGTAAGTAAGTGTAAAACCCTTACTTTTCTCACTATTGAACTTCATTTTGTTGGATAGGGCCCAGTGTTTGAATCTCTCAAGATTCTTCTGGATCTTGAACCTATCTTCTAAAGTATTGATTATTCCTGCTAGCTTGGTGTCATCTGCAAATTTAATGAGTTTCCCTTCTATCCCCTCATCTAACAGATGAAGATGTGGAAGAATACTGGGCCTAAAATAGGATCTTGTGCTGACCTGCTGCATACTATAAATACTTCCATATTATGCTACAAACATCAATGTTATAAATGTTATACAGATTGGCTTTAATTTTAAATTTTCTTCTATGAATATTAATTGTAAGCTTCACATAATAGAGGACCATTGTGGCCTAAAGGAATGACACTTAATGCTCAGCCATATTTTTATAACCATGGCTTATTGAACTTATTTGCACAGAACACCAATGCATAATAAGTTGATTTGTATACCATGCTAGGCACATTCCAAGCAAGGCACCTTATGGGTTAATATAATTGGGAAGTAGTACTATGGTTAAAAGAAGTAATAACTTTGTTTCAGTGTATATTAAATTGATGCTAGCTTTGGTGCAAATGAAAAACTAAAATACTGTGGAAACTGCAAAGGGAAGAAAAAACATGTTTTACTGATGTGCAAAGAGGCAGTATGTTGAAATAAGTTAACTTCAATCCAAAAATCTAAGATGACGGCCTTTTTAATCTCAATTTAATGTTTGGATGATATATTAAATAGTTTAACTAATGTGAACAGAGGATCTATCCTACAAAATCTTTTGATGTCTATTTCAGGCCTCTTCCTGGAAAAATGTTGGGATCCTATTTCAGACATGTCACCTAGACTCTGATTTTTTTTTGAATTCATGCAGGCCCAGGAGACAGGCTCCCTAGTGACAGGAAAGCAATTTACTGTATCTCAAGGAAAGGGAGCTCTAAATTAGGAATCTCACTGCCTTTTCACAGATTTAATTTTAAATTACATTATTTTTTAATATAGAAATATTTTAAAAAACCAATACTTGAAATATGCGATATACACATCCAAATTTGTGTACACAATTAGAAGACCCTCAAACATATATCCCCACAAATGACAAGGTTCCAGCAGCAAATTAACGGGAACAATTTCCCCATCTTCGAAGCTGTCAAGATGGGACCTGCTGGCCAATTTGTCTTACTCTAGCACATCTCTGGTGCTTGTCAATCAATATGTGAAACATTTGGTGCTGATTGCCATTTTTCTATCCACTTCCTTTTGCCTCTCGTACCAGGCAATTTACTGCAAGTCAATCAAGATTGAAGCAGACCTTGTTTAAATAAAACACTCTTGAGCTTTTTCACACCAACAATTTCAAAGATGGAATGAGCCATATCTTTTTACATTTACATTTATACTGGTTTTTCAGTTTCTCCCCAAATACCATGGTCAAACTATAAGTTATAATGATAGTCACAGAAACACTTGCTCAATAAGAAAACAACCAACACTCATTAAATGTACATAGAGAATAAGTGTACCGGTTTCCATATAGGGTGGGTGGATGGGGTGTCAGTCACAAAAGACATGAAATTGGGGGTAAAAAGGAATGCCTAATAGATTGTAACTTATCTTTAACTTTAGGATAGATGTCATGTTGCTTAGTCTATGAAAAAGCAAGATCCAATCTCTTTTTCATTACTATACTCAAATATAGCATTCCCAAATAATATTCCAGTGAATATTCTAGCAAGCACTGGAAGCAAGTAAGCAAGTAAGCATATAGGAATACTTTCTATATAATATTTGTGATTAGGCTTCAACAGAATTTTGTTAGAAGTAGCTGAAGCTGTTGTTTGGCAGGTGTATTTAGTGGGTTCATTGTAACACTGTCTAATTTAAAAGTTTGTCTTTTTAAAATTAATTTATAATTGATCACATGTATAATTTTATATTTCCTTGTTGCTAGATTATAAGTACACTTGTATTGGGTCAGGACTCAGAAATTGACTCTGAAGAAATTGACCTATGGACTATCAGCCTCAGGAGACACAAAGTTAAGAAACACCTGAAGCTGATTAAACAAAGGCACCACTTCATCAGCTGGAGCAGTCAGATGAGGATCATGTAAGGCAGGCATGTCAAACCCGTGATGTCATGTGACGTCATGCGATGTATCGGGACTTTTCCCCATTGCAGGCAATGGGGTGGGTGCGGTTTCAACGTGATGCATCCGGCCCATGGGCCAGCAGTTTGCCATGTCTGATGTAAGGTCTCCCAGACTCCTCACCAGAGTGCAAAACAGAGCAAAGGTGTTCTATGAGGCTTCTTGCCAAGCAAGGGACCAAATCTCTTGATTAAAGACAGCTGGTTGCAGTCTGACTTAAAAGGAAGCCCTGAGCTATGATCCTTCATTGAAATCAACCAGTTAATTTCTGGATTTTGCTTCATGTTTGTGTGGATCCTAGTGAAATTCTGATGGTTGGGCTGGCTGACACCCTGACCTGGTTATTGTAACTCTGGATAGGATTTTGACTATTCTTCTATGTGCCCCTGTTAAAACCAAAACCACTTGGGCAAGCCTCTTTCAGACATCTATTTTGATTAACATTCCTTGTCTGTTATTATCTCCTTGACCTTGAACAAACTGCTAATTTCCATAGCAACTGTGTGTAAGTGTATAATTAAAATCAAAAGCAGGACACAACCTCTTTCCTGTACATCAGGTTCTTGTCCATGGAATGTTGCTGGAGATATCCAGATGTGCTCAGTCTGGCTTTGCAAATCCTTCTAACGTGTTTGGAGACTGTTGTGGACTTATTGCTATGCTTGATTAGACAAAATGAATGCCATCTTCTTGAGAAAAGAGAAAAAAACTTGTAAATTGGATGGAAATTAAGGATCTCTCTCTTACAGATTTTTTTCAATATCAAATGTAAGCATTATTAGGCTAAAAGAGCTTTTCTTCGGAAAGTGGGTCTAAAATTGCTGTCTTGGTGGAATTCTTAATATATTGTACAAATTTCATACTGTACATAAAAATACTTTACAAGTGTTACTTTGCAACCATTTTTTAAATTTAATGAAGGGTTAATCAATAAAGCAGTAAGGATTTTTTGTATTCTATGCTATAGGTTTACCATTTCTGATTGGTCTCTTTTGAAACCAAAGAAAATCATTGTCAATTTACACACTGGAACTCAACAGTTGGAATAATATAGGTTATCTCAACAGGTTAAATAATATGGCACCTATATATTCAAAAGAACATCCTCCTCTCAAAGAGCCACATAACCAGAATAAATTCTCTATTTGTACTGAGTTATGTTTGACTACAAAATTAGATGAATTTACACATTTTCCTTATTTTCTTCTGATGAAAGATTGTTTTACTTCATATTAATACTGGAAAGCAATAAAAAGTAATAACTCTTCTACAATGTAATTATTTATAATGATCTCCTTGGTTTTGTGATGTCCTGTAATTTAGATATTTATGTATTTGTTATCTACTGGCTTTTCCACTGCAAAAACAATAGTCAGGACAGGATTAATTGTATGAAAAATAACCAGAGAAACTGAAGCGAATCACAACGTTTAGCTAACTTATGGCCATTCAAATACTTATATGATAATCTCGACAATGATTTAGCTTACAAAATGTTAACAAGTTGCAAAGGAACTACTTTCTCCCTAAAAAGGTATACCTTGATGTTGTGCAGGTGTGCATTCTTGGAGTCAGTTTTGACTTTTGGCAATTGCCTGCATAAGTCCCTGCAATTTTCTTGGCAATCTTATGCAGACGTGGCTTGCCACTGCCTCCTTTCTATGAATGAGACAGAATGACTGGCCCAAGGTCATCCAGCTGACTTCATGACCAAGGTAGGCCTAGAACTCATACTCTCCTGGTTTCTAGCCTGTAGCCTTAACTGGTACACCAAACTGTCTCTCACATTTTGATTAGATGGTGAAAATCCACAAGTGAGAAATCCAAGCAAGGCAACAGCCATTAAGATTAGACCTCCTCTGACATACCAACCATCAATGCTTCTCCCCTGATAGAACAAGAAGAAAGTCTTCCCCACAAATCTTAAAGAGTGGGCAGGTTCATATGATAAATGGTATCAGTCCTTTGGATATACTGTGCTAGAATAGAATATTAACTGTGGGGTCCTTGGTGCTCTCTGAGCTTGGTGGTTTTCTTGGAGATGCACTGATCATGTTACCTAGTTTGGGCAATGAAACATTTGCAAGAAAACCATCAAGCTCAAAGAGCACAAGATCCCACAGTTCAACCCTGAGCTACAAATATTCTCTTCCATCAACAAATGATTAAGAATTGCCTATTCTAAAATTGTTTTTGGTTTTTTTTTCATTAAAGCTCTGTGCTAAAGATTAGGAAATAAAAGCAATGATAATATTCTTCTCATAGGAAAATATTTTCTGCTAAGATTTGTGTACCTAGATCTCCCTAAATGCACAAATGCTGAGATATGAGCCTCAACAACTCCCTTTGTAATAATTTTACAATGTTTGCTACTCAATCTTGAAGCCATCCACAGACAGAAGTAGCATACATTAAAATCTCATGTTACTGGCACTGTACTAAAATAAAGAGCTGTCATGGACCTAAAGAGAAGATGTATGAGAAAAATGTACTTTGTTATTTCCTAGAAATATGATGATTTTTTTAAATTAAGCACATGCACTAATTAGACAAGAGATAGCCAAAGCAGGGGGAAAATATTTTTTAAAAAATTAGATGGAGATTAGGTATTGTATTAGTAAAGAAATTAACTCTTTGATTAGACTCAACAATTTTCCTTGTTTCATAAGAGGTTAGTGAACTTCTGGATTGTAAAGTCCAGTTGACTAGTAAGATACCATCAAACATAATTAATTCCACTGACCACAGATATTTTCTCACGGATTCATTGGTATGGTACGCATCCAGCATTATTAGAGTGGGTAAAATCCTTGGGAACTACTGTCTATCAGTGCTGTTAATACTAGCCTAGACTTGGAACTTGGATCGTGCAAATCTTTAGTTGGTTTACCATGTTTTATGAAATAAACCATAATTGGTTGGGAATCACACAACAATCTAAACCATTGTTTTCAACCACAAACCCTGTATGCTGAAATAAGGTAACTGAACTAATTCATACTAGCATAAATAATGGTTTATAGAACACAATGGTTACATTTCATACTGACCTTAGTTAAAAGCAAGGAACCAGCATTATTGCCTTGTACAATGTATGAACATTCCAACTCCATAAAACTCCAAAAGATTATTTAACCCAATTTAAATATTTCATATTAATAAAATTATTGCACAAAAAATAAAAAAAACCTAAAAAAATCATTTTTGTTCCTTGTCAATTATCTACCTGATTCACAGTTGCACAATTTCTTTGTTAGATACATATTTTGTTTATTGCATTTGTATGGCCACCCCTTGCACACAGTATATTTCATTACACATTATCAGTAAGATCTATTTTAATAAATCGTAACTTATTTGAAAACAGTTGGATGGCTAAGAAATTGGTCTGTGACAAGAACTCCTCGTTTCTCATTTATAGGCAAGCTTGCCTAAGTGATTTCTCGACTAGCAAGGCTGGCAAAAGCAAAAAAAGCAGAGGAAAAAGGCTCTCTCACACAAGCTTATCACTTGAAAGATGGAGAAAAAAAGAAGTTAGTCATTATTTTAATTTGCTGAAAGGAAATAACACAATTCTCTATGAAAAAAAAGTTAATCACACGTTTTCCTCTGCCCTATAATAACCCTACAGGGCTTTGTCTGTTCTTTGTCTCTTTTACCTTTGCCAGATTGGTTAAAACATCAACCTTAATTTCAGCCTGAACCTATAATTTTAGATGCTGTTAAGAGAGCTGCACTTTGCTGCCTCTCCAAAACCCTTGGGACTAATTGAGAAGATTACCTGGATGTTCATGGTCTAAAGGAAGGAGAGAAACTAGTTTGAAACCATTTGTATACAGAGTGACAGAAATAGGGATGTCTGGGGCATTTGCTTGTCACTATAGTTCCTTTAAGTTTTAAATTATAGTCAATATACTGTCTTCTCATGTACAAGGGAAAAATAACAGTAATAAGAGAGTAACTTTTAGTCTGAAAGGATAAAACATCTCTCAGAAAAAAAACCTAACAGATGCTGCTTGTATAATAGATGCCTTGCTTACAGGCACAAAACTGCATTAAAACAGCAACAGCTTTACCATATAAATTAGATAAGAGTAATTGTAGGATTCCCCGATCTAACTTTTAAAAAGTTGTGAAGAAGCACAAACCAGTTTAAATGCTGACGTTACAAATCCATCAACCCTCCAGTGAGTTTCACCTTTAGCCAACTTTATAACGAATGAGGGCCCCAACAGTTTTTTAGGTCCTTAAGTAGTGCTTTGATTTCCACATAACTTTCAAGCTATACCCATTTGGCCAGCACACAGTGTGGGAAAGTAAAAGTAAATTTTCGCACTGTTAGTGCTGTCTTAAATCACAATGGGAAAATAAACTCTTCTGTGCACAGCTAGGACTAGTTGGTTAATGAAAGGAGGTAAAGGGATTTGAACATGATCTCAGTTCACCCATGACCTGCCAAGGCTCAATCAGACTTACTCTCAGTGCAGCAATAAATACTACCAATAGAACAATCCTAGGATGGTCTGGGGAAAGCTCTTTTGATGGCAGGGCACATCTATTTGGAAATAACAAGGAACAATTCCCACCCATCTGAAATCATGGAAAATGGATTATAGCTTAGCTGGCATAATTTATGTCTAGGGTTTTGTTTTGGGTTTTCTTTACTTATAGTCATAATAAAAGAAAAAATAAAAGTGTGTAGAACACCCCCAAGGTTGAATTTGTAAAATTTCCTTATCATCAATGAACTAGTTTCCACAACTAGTAAATAACTAATTTAATGTAATTACTGATTTTCCACTAAACCAGGTGTGTCAAACTGCCAGCCCGCAGGCCGGCTATGTCATGGTGAAACTGTGCCCACCCCATTGCCGGCAATGGGAAAAAAAGTCACGATACATCGCAACACATCACATGATGTTGCGAGTTTGATAGTTTGACACAGTATAAAACCTTTTTGAAATGGAATTAATACATTGATTTATAATCTAGATTTTCTCTATCTCACTTTAAAGGTAATGCCATAAAGGAATGTAGCTTCTTAGAACATATCTATTCCATGCAAAAAATAATAATCCAGGCTCATTTCTTGATTTTTTATATTTCTGGGAAAGACTTCCTGTTAAAATCTTGGAGCCAGACTGTATAGAGTTGTTCTGGATGAATTAAAGTCTGATTCAATATATGTTTCAGTTTTGAGTAAAATATATTTCAGTTTTGAGTAAAGTATATTTCAACCTATAGATGAAAGTATAATTTATACTATTTATATATTATTATGTCAGATAGCTCAAGCAATTTTAGTTTAAATTAGTGCGATCAAATAAAATTGGAAGACAACTGAAGACTTTGAACTCCAGGTGTTTGTAACATGCCAAGATGACAGATGCATTATGATTTCTTTGTGCAAGTGATGCTGTTATGCAATTGTATTATAAAGTCTATATTGTTTGCAGCATGACATCATAACATGCAAGTTGTTATTTGCCTTTTCCTCTGTTGTATGAATAGTATTCAATGTTTCATATTATCCAAGCACCTAAGAGCAAATTATTAATGTATTACTTGTTTTGCTAGTAACTCTCATTTAGAATTTATGTACCCACAATGAAAATATCATTGATCATGTCACAAATGAGGAAGTTCTATGAAGAAATAATTAGGTTTTCTGAGATAATCACAGAATGAAGAATGCGCTTTGCTGGACACAAGTGAGCAACGTCCAGCAAAGATTGCAATCAATTGGATGCCATCAGATGATCAGAGAAAAAGAGGAAGGCTAAAGAAAACTTGGTGCCAATTTTTCATGAAGATCTGAAAAACATAAACCTTAAATGGAAGGATGTGGAGACTCTAGATGCAGACTGAAAACTGTGGAATATGCTTATAACCCGATGTGCTTACCACAGGATGTAATAACAATGAAAATGTAGTGTTTATATATATATAAACACAATATTGTATCTATGATATTGTTCCTTCTGAAAGCATCTCCAAATAAGTGTGAATTTCTGCAGTAAGAAATTATACTCCATAGACATTGACTTCTGCCCAATTCAGAACCTTAACTGCAGTCTAACGCTGAAGTGAAAAAGTGTATGGATTCTAAAGATTCGTGTAAAACAGGAATCTTCAACCTTAGCCCTTTTATGACTTGTGGACGTCAATTCCCAGAATTCCTCAGCCAGCGTGCCTGGCTGAGGAATTCTGGGAGTTGACGTCCACAAGTCATACAAGGGCCAAGTTTGAAGACCCCTGCTGTAAAAAGTTATAAATTCAAATTCTGCAATCAAAAGACTGATTGATTTCTATTGGTAGAAATCAAAAGCAACTAGTAGACATTTATGTTTGAAGTTAGTTTTAACGCCATCATAACTTATTGACATTATAAAGAAGCATTAAAGAGTTATTGATAAACAATGCCTTTTAAAAGTCTAATTTACACATATGCATTTTCTACACTTGGCAAACTGTTTTAGTTTAATAAATCAGAAGGGGCTACATAGGAATGCTAATTTCCCTCCTTAGCTTCTTGAAAATGTTTACTCCTTCAGTTATGCAGCATTCATTTCCCATAGGATTCTAGTCAGCATTCAGGCATGCCCTTACAACTCTATTCTTAGACAATGCAGCTTACTGTATAAATTGTATTGTACGTATGATATGAGCCAGGGGACTCAGTTTGGACAACATGAAGATTTTAGTTTTCAATATTTTTCAGCCAAACAAAGTTGATTCCAAGCAGACTTGCAAAAACAAAAACAAATGTTTAATATGTATAGAACATCTTAGGGATTCTTACTAACTATACCTGAACTATTCACTTCTGCCAATTCTACAAAAGGTGCAAGGCATATGCATGCACAAATCTGGGACAACTCAACAAAATTATTTCTATGAATACGGTGTTGAGAGAGATTGAGAGAAAGGTATCTCCAACAACTAAATAATTTGAAGTGAGTTTAGATAATAATAATTTTTAAATTAACTTTGCAATTTTCAATAGATGTAGACCAATAGATGTATCTCATAGGGTTGGGTTTTTTTTTTTTGCAGGAATGAACCTAAATAACCAACCTTAAGTTGGTGAATTGTACAATTCTTCTACTTATGTGCACTGATTCAGTAAAGATGGTCACACTGATTTTAGAACTAAAATAAAAGTGCTTCCCCATTACACAGAATTATAAATTATGGTTTGTTAGAGAGCCAGTGTGCAACAATGGTCAAGGTGATAGACTAGGAGTTGGCAGACCAAGATTCTAGTCCTCCTTTAAGCATAGAAACCCATCGGTAACTATGTTCACCCTGTTTTACTCTCTCTCAATTCCAAAACCAGCAATAGTCTCTGAAAAAAGGCAGCTGAAAAACAAAATCATTCAGGGCATCAATATACATATAGCTTTCATGTGATAACTAGGCAAGCAAATTTCAATTAGAACCTGCAAGCAAACAGGACAAACATGAAGAACAACATAATGCTTTGTTAAGATGTTAAACTTAATAAACTATGATTTTATCCAGGCTTTCTTTTTTTCTTTTTTTTTAAATATTTATTATAGTTCTCAGCCTTGGATAAACATTCAAGCAAAAGCCTTTGCAAACAGCCAGCTGCAAACTTTCTTGTTATGAACAAAAAGAGCTGCCTCGCTTCTCATTCTCATGTGGCTGTGAGAAAAAGACTCTTAACTTAATGTAATGTGAAATATATTGATTCTACACTGAAAACTAACTTACTTGCTGGAACTCTTCTATCATTAGTCCTTTATCTTAATAAATTTTACTAAAGACAATTATGTGGAATTTGTGCTTGGGAAAAACTTATTTACTTTCAATTCAGGCAGTCCTAACTAGATTTTGTATCTCTAGGTTCAAATCATGATTTAAAATTCTGTGCAGCAATGACTCCATGTGTTCAAACTATTCCTGACTTTTTATATAGCACATTTTTGCCTTTTTCTCTGCCACAATGCCTTTTTTTCCCCCTATGAAGCACCTCCTAAAATGCAACCATCATTTTTGGCAGAAATATTAGTCAGTTCAATGTATTCTATAATCTAAAAGCATTTCCAAGAAATGTATTTGTTTGTCACAGTACTGGTACTTGTTATATTTTCTTTTGTTTTTGTTTTTTAATCTCCATCACCCTAAATGATGTTGAAGTCTCAGCAGTGGTATTAGGCAATATTCCAGATTTCTCTGCTGGAACATATATAAGATCAAAAAAGGATCAATATAGGCATAAACAAAGTCAACAAAAAGATACTCATACCTACATGCTCTGCTTAGCAATGACCGTTCACTTGAAACCAGCTGGCTATCGCTTAGCCTGCCTTAACAAGGATAAAATTCCTTGCTTGCCAGTACTGACACTGATGGCTTTTACTACCTTCCCTTATACAGTATATAATACACTATCAAACAGCCTTTGGTAATTTTACATAAATTTAGTTGCATTGCACAATGGACCTTTTATTATTATGCATGCCAGATTATGTCATTATAAATTGGGGAATGCAAAAGTCGATTGATATAGTAAGCTAATGTGTGCTCTTAAAGAATGATCCAATCCAAAGTGCTGGTAGGGTCATTACTCTTTGATCTTATTTGTAAGGAAAGGGTACAGCAATGCTAATGCAAAATCAGCATGTTTATGAATTCAAGCCTTGACTATTGTCATTCCAGGTAGCTCCATGTGTTTTAAATTACAACTGGAGCAATTTCTTGTCATTTTTAGTCTAGTTGGGTAAAATTTCAGTTGACAATCTTGGGGACACCATGTTACCAGCCACTGTGCTACTGCAATGGATTATACTACTGAATTCATTGCTTCTCATGTTAAAAATAATTTTGAACAACAGTTCTCATGGTCAAAATAACATGGTACATAGACTGAATTTATAAAGGTTGGGTAAATCACACATTGAAGAGGTTTACACAAGGCTGTGTCATTGTACAAATCCAGAATTGTTCCATAATTACCATGCTAACAAAAGGTGAACAAATGGTGCCCAATTGCACAGTAAAATGTACTTTGCTTTTATAGCTCGACCTATGAAACAACAGCACAAGTACTATGCTTTTTATCTCTGACTAAGCACTTAAACTGGCACTTAAGCACTGATTAAGCACTTAAATGATACCATGATGAGTACCTGGACAATAAGGCTACGATTCTAAGCAGGGCTTTTTTGTCATAGAACACCCAGAACGGAGTTCTGGCACCTTTTTTGGATGGAATCTTGTAGGGTAGGCAAGGTGGGTTGTATGACATGTGTGAGTTCCGGCACCATTTTTTTTTTTTTACAAAAAAGCACTGATTCTAAGCATGTTTACCATGTCTTAAGCTCTATTGAGTTCTTTTGAGTAAACACATTTATAGACTTGACTACACAGAACTGTGATGGCACAATGGTTAGAATGCAGTATTGCAGGCTAACTCTGCCCATTGCCAGGAGTTCAATCTCGACTGTCTCAAAGTTGACTCTGCCTTCCATCCTTCAAAGGTTGGTAAAATGAGGACCCAGATTGTTGCGTGCAATATGCTGACTCTGTAAACTGCTAAGAGAGGGCTGTAAAGCATTATGAAGCACTATATAAGTCTAAATGCTATTGCTATTATCACTTTCCATACTAAATGCCTGCCTATGTAGTTACAAAGACTCCAATACAAAGTGCCCACACTAAACTGTGGAATGTAATTCAGTGCTAGACATTGATGAATGAGTAATCTGGGGCTGATTTAAAAAATTGTTGCTCATTTTTGAAAAATGGCTACTAGTTTCCACCTACAATATTTAAAAGCTATACCTTGTGGATACAATAGAGAGGAAGGATACTGAAGAGTTTCCTCCTCCCCAGGTATTGGTTTCTAGATTAATATATACAAATAACAGCTGTAAACGTATGGTAACCACTAAGCACTGCATGAGACAGCCATTCATCATCCAAGCTACAGAAGCCGCTCAAGCTCTTTATTGCTTTGACCTCATTAAAAGCATGTGAGCCATGCACTGATGTAAATCTGTATCTCTAAATACTTTCCTCTTTAATTTTTTAATAGTTCACAGATGAAGGGAAAGGTTAAAGTCAATTAAAAGAGATACAAATACTATTATTATTGCCTGGCAAGCGTTAGTTATTAGATTTGGCCATGTCACTTCAGAAAGTCATTATTATTTTTTTCTTTCTGACAGCATTCATAATTACACTGTTTATTGACTTGTCCCTTCATTTTGGGGAATGGGGAAATTAGAGATCTTATTTACCTTACAGATTATTTTATGAAGACTGGTTATCTGTGGAATCAAGGAAATCTGTATGCAGATTCTACTGTATTAATTTACAGGTTCCAACCATTTAATTGTGTTCATGATTTTGTATCAAAACCAGGTTGAATATTTGAAAACCATTTTGTGCTGTGTCATAGTTAGTTTAGGGACCAGATGCTGCATAATTATTGCTTTAATTTAGATGGCCACTTACTGACAACTTAGCAGACAGCACACACTTTCTTAGCAGAAGCTAAACCAGCATTTAGTTACACTGCTCTGTTGCATTACCCAAATGCAATATTATACTTAGGGCAATCTAATATGGTAGATGAACTAAACGCTGATTCTTCAAAAGTGCTGTTGAATGTCGCTGTAGAATCTGTGAATGGGAGCGTGTTGGGTGAAAATATCAGCGCACAACAACAAGGCTACTCAACAAAGTGTTGCAAGACACAGCAGCAGCAAAGATTTGGAGTCGATAAGCATGGAAGGACACTAAATTACCATTAGTCCTGACAGTTCCGTGTAGTTTGGTGTCAGCAACATGTTCACTGATATCCAATTTTGTCAATTTATCTTAAAAATTCATCCCTATCCTGGATCATGATCTTGGGCAGGGGTAGGGAACCTTGGCTCTTTTATGACTTGTGGACTTCAACTCCCAGAATTCCTGAGTCAGCATGGTTGGTTCAGGAATTCTGGGTATTGAAGTCCACAAGTCATAAAAGAGCCAAGTTTGCCTACCCCTGATCTTGGGGATTCAATGGTTCTTTATTGGCAAAGCAGCATACATCATGCAAGGTAAGCCAAGTGAACTGAGACACAATCATTTTTGTGCCAGGGTAGTGTCTGAACACAAAAACAAGCCTACGTGGTTATGAAGAAGGTAACTAGAGAAACAAAGAGACTAAATTCATATAGCTGAAAGTAGGAAGGATCAACATTTTAATTTGCATCTCTTCTTTATAATTTGCTTGCTAGCATTTTTAACTACCGTAATGATAAAATTCTAAAGAGTCTTTGGTGAGGAGACTGATGCTTAAAAAATGAAGGCAATTGAAAAAGACGCCAACAAAAGACAAAATTTCTAGATAGTAGACCTAGTGTCATAAATACAAACATGAACTCAAAAGAACCCTTACAATCAGTTGCTTTCAGCCAATTTTGGTAAACTGGTATCTACAGGGGAATAAAGGGTTAGAAGCAACAACCTTAAGTATTCTCTTAAGGAAAACAGATTTCACAAAATATCTGCTGCTTGTGTAAAAATACATTTTAACACACTTTAAAGAATCACTATTTTATTCATGCTCATTTCATTTTTTTTCATCTAAATCCCTACAATAATAAATATAATTATAACTATCTTTTAATAACTTTGGTACCTTGAGCTGCAGGTGCTAGTAATGCTGTATCTATTATCATATTTTAAGCCCTCTGAAAAGATTGCATTAATTCCTATGATAATTTAAGACTCATCATACATTCTGAGTTCTGAATAGATGTTAATCCCTGTAGAATGGCTGATTTCCTGTATACTAATGAAGTTGTGCGATAACTAGTAGCTACTAACTTTCTAAATTCAATATTGCCAGTGAAACAGTTGATTAAAATTTTGTTAGCAAAACAATTTCCTGGGAGAATAACTGGAAAACCAAAAACATTCATAGATTGCTAGGCATTGGATTCTTAGAGCTATTAAGACAATTACCAATGTTTATATAATCCATAACACTGGCTGCCTTGGAAAACAATACCGGCAATTGTGTAGATTTACTTTTTGTCATTTTGATTTGGTGAATGTAGGTTTTTATCAGAAAAATTAATGCTATATTCTATAATATTATTTTTTTTTAATGTCAATAGGTACATGGCACAGAAAAAAANTCGGGGAAGGGGCCAGCCGCGGCTGCCGCACTCAAAGACCCGCCGAGCCAGCAGCCCCTGGCCCGTTGGCCAGCCCACGTGACAATCAGGGCCAAGAGAGCGCAAGCCCTGGGGGAGGACGTCTGCAGCATGAGCAAGGCAACAGCAGGCAGCATAACCGGGATGATGAGAGCTTGCTGCAACAACCAAGCAGCCGGCGGGAGAGCAAGGCGGGTGTGACTGCTGCCAGAGGGGGGCGGGACCAGACTACGGGGATGTTTATGGGATACAGGCGGATGGTGGCTTGCTGTTGGGGGCGGGGAGAAGGGGTGTGGCACTGCTATATACAGCACTGGGAGCAAACCACTCCCAGTGCTGACTTTGTTTTGGCCGGGAAATAAAATACCGTGCTTTCACCACGTTCCTGCATCTTTGTCTCTTCGGGACGCCAACGGATGGAGAGTGTTAACCAACTCTGATAACTCATTATAAAAAACAAACAAAGCATGAAGAATGTATGGCAAACATTACATTTTTGTATGAAATATTTAAAGTAGTCCAAGTTTAAAATTCTTTCCAGTGATTAACAGTTATGATTCAAACATAGAACTTTTGAATGCTGTTATATCCCTTTTGAATTCTTTATCTCAGTTATTGTGAAAAGATTCAGAAAATCTTTGACTGACATATTTGTGCCAAAATGGAGTATAATCATATTCGAAGAAATTCTACATGTGGAGTCTTGGGGCAAGTAAATTTTCATAACTGTGCTCTTAGTTTTGGCTAGTGTGCCCTCAAAAGCTTTTTCAGATGGTGAACAGATGTTTTAAGTTGCATCTTGTTGGGAAACGTGATAATTTGGTCAGGTACTTTGAGGGTAAAATCACTCATGTTTGTGAAGACTGTGACACCATTGTTGATACAACCCCCGTGGAGATGTCTAGAGTACACTGTAATCTGATTTTATGGGATCAGTTATCGTTGCAGTGGTCTGAGTTTTGCTTTTCTATGATTAAATGATATTGTGCAATTGCTGAGCCAGTGCTCGACTATAATGAACCAGACAAGAGCAAATAAACTTATATGAAATCCTACTGATAGAAGCATTGCAAGTAAAGTGTTTATGGAACTTAGAGTCGTGTGCAAATCTAATTTGAATTGGCTTTTCTTCCCTCTCCCTTAAAGAGAAAGAGACAGGATAACATGATGCAATTTGTCATTTCAGAAAAATGTATGTCCTGATAGCTTTCAGTTTGGGCTGGTTTGCCAGATACAAAAAGGCTACATCTGGCTACGGTGATCCATTCTTCTTCTTCTTCTTTTTGTGCCATATCCATTATCGGACGTTGGCTATCATGTTGGCGANTCTTCCCTCTCCCTTAAAGAGAAAGAGACAGGATAACATGATGCAATTTGTCATTTCAGAAAAATGTATGTCCTGATAGCTTTCAGTTTGGGCTGGTTTGCCAGATACAAAAAGGCTACATCTGGCTACGGTGATCCATTCTTCTTCTTCTTCTTTTTGTGCCATATCCATTATCGGACGTTGGCTATCATGTTGGCGATCCTGTTTTTATCAGCAGCCGCACGAAAAAGTGCTGCTGAGTTTTGTCCAAACCAGTCCCTTAGATTTTGAAGCCACAATGTTCTTCTTCTGCCTGGACCTCGTTTGCCTTCAATCTTTCCAATTATATTGTTCAATATGGGATTGCCTTTAAGACAATTCAGAAGACTCAAATGATGCAGAAGATCAGTTTCTATATTACTCTTAGTTTCTTAGTTCTTTAACAGTCTCCCCGCAGGTACTCCTCAACATATAGACCATTTGTTTAACAACTGTTTAAAGAGTGACTTACAACCAATCCTTGCAGATATGATTGCCACAGTATGCCTCAGTCACATGAGCAAAAATTCATGGACTTGGTAACCAGCATGCATTTACAATGGTTTCACCATCCTAGTGTCATGTTACTGAATTTTGCAACCTTCCCAGGCAGCTTCTGACAACCAAATGGGGATTAACTTAATGATCATGGGGAAAAAAAGATCTAATATCTGGTAGAACTCACTTAGCTGCATTGCTGAGTGATGGAAATTCTTGTCCCAGTTGTGGTCATAAACTGAAGGCTATCTGTATTTGCTGCTGAGACCTAATCAAGAAAATAGTATTTTTAAAGCACTAAATTGAATAGTAGATTTTTTCTCTCTCTATAGCTCTGTCCATATGTTAAGATGGCTAGTAGAGTTTTTCTTTATGTTCTTTTGTACTGTTCTTTTGTTCCTTGGCAAGTTTATTATAACAATAGCAATAGCACTAAAGGCTTATACACCTCTTCATAGTGCTTTACACCTTCTCTAAGCAATTTACAGAGTCAGCATATTGCCTCCAACAATCTGGGTCTTCATTTTATGATAAAAATATTCAGAATAATTTGGACTTTGACCAATGTCAAACCTATACTAGTCAATACCTACTGAATATTTTTTTCAATGATATGCTGGTTAGTTTAGTTAACTTTTTTTTCTTCTGCTACTGAATTCCTTTCACTGTGACATTGTTTTAATATTTTATGGCATTTTTGTGATATAATTTTGTTTTATTCCTCTTATATATTACCCTGACTCTAACAATGAATATGAATTCACACACACACACACACAATAACTCCAACTCATCCAACCAACCCATCTATAGCAACAAAGCCAGCACTCCACACACCCCCACCAATATTTATAGAGAGACAGCAGCTCCGATCACACTTTGCTCGCACAAGCATGAAGCCGAAGACCCCAGCCTGAAGATGACAAGTGGGACCTCGTCGAAATGTCGCCAAGATACTCTCAATCTTACATGGGAAAAGACCCGAATATGCCAAGACATGCCAAGACACTGGAGGCTCCGCTGAGCGGGCCAGCCCTCCTACAAGCCACGGCCCAAGGGAGACCAGCCGCTGCAATCCCTAGCCAGCCCGACCATTGGACCTGCTGGCCAGGAAGGCGCACCGGAGTCCAGGCTGCCGGGAAGGAAGGAGATTCAGCAAAGAAGCACGAAGCCGAAAACACCAGCCTGAAGATGATGAATGGGACTTCGTCGAAACATCGCCAAGACACTTCCAATTTTACGCGGGAGAAAACCCGAATAACCAAAAACCTACATACAAACACCCGTGAAAACCTCAGAAAACAAATATATATATATATATAAATATATATATATATATATATATATATATATATGTGTGTGTGTGTCCCCTGTTAAATATATTTATTATATATTATATTTAAATATAAAATATATTTAACAAAAATATTTATATTTAGCACCTGCTAAAAAGAAAGTAAATGTTTCTCGTTCATTTAGGAACTCAAACAGATAAAGCTGAAATCTATAGTGTAGTTTAGGATCCAGAAACCATTGTTCTAGACCAACTTCAGTGCACCCAATTTTTCTGTTTCTCTGACTTTTATTACCTTTGAAAGTTACAACATCTGTGAAAAGATGGCAATGTAGAATTACACAATTGTTGCTCTATAAACCACAGAAACTGGAGGGAAGCAAGATGTTTTAATCCTGTTGGGAGCATCAAAGGTCACTGCCAGCCACTCTAATGTTCATTAAATACCACTGCAATCACACTTAGTGGTTTAAAACAATCTAAAAATATGTATCTAGAGTGCCTTTCAGTTAATGTGCTACTATCTGATTGCTTTGCCCATCATTTGAAAGGTGAACTGCAAATGAAATAGTAAAAAAAATTATCCACTCAGCAGTATGGAATAGACAACCCTGTTAGTGTGAGCGTGAAGAGTGTTCAACAGATTATATTATCCACTCATTTTCCTATCCTATTCAGAACCCATATTCAAACTTTTGACATCATGTTGCACAATCAATGACATATTTTTCCAACATAGGAGGAATAAAAAATCTCTTAGAATATTTTCTCTGGAAACAAAAATTGCAACAGGTAAATTTTCATTTTTGATACTTATTTTTCTTTGCTGTCTCATGAGCTCAGGATTAAAGGTATCCTTCACTGTAGCTAAATCACAATGTATCTTCCTGTTTCTCTTTTCCTACAACTAAATAAGAAATAGCAAGCATTGTCTATGAAGAGTTCTAATTCAATATAACAGTCTAATTTGATTAAACTAACCTGCCCTTGTTACTCTCTGTATAATCTACAGCTTAGTTTGCAATCAGTTGGGTAGGTGAAGGCATCAGTTAGGAATTGTAATGAATTGTTATCTCCTCCATCAAACAACTGCAAATATTTGTGAAACATTTCTATTTTGGACAGAAATCCAAAACTTAAAATCTGTGTACTGTATGTGTGTGATTTGGGTGACAAGGAGGAAGGGCATAACATTTGCACTTTTTTTTTTTAAAAAAAAAATCAAATTTATATGATTCTGTAATTGTGCCAAAGACTTAATTAGTAATTATTAATAACTGTTAATACATTATTATTAATGGATAATTTATTAATAAACTATTTAAAGATATTCTGAAAAGTATTTTCAAAATACTTCCTGATAGGATATGCAACCTTTCACTATTTTTCATTAATACTGATAACCAAATAAAATAAGTTAATAAAGAGCATTATTATGAGCTCTTTGATTCCTTTTTATGTAGATGATGGGAGAACGCATATCCTGGCTTTGCAAACTTCAGGCCACACCTTCAATATATTTCCCACACTTAGCTAGAAGATGTCAGGAAGAGATACTATGCATGTTTGGCTGAAAGTGTACAAATGTTCTCCATGAAGTAATGCCCGGTTAAAGCAAGTTTCCAATTGTAGGAAGGGTTTAAAGTGCACTCAGTTAATGTGATTAATAATCCCCTTCAAACGTCCTTGCTAAATGGGAAAAAAAAAATCATGAGTGAAGCAAGCAAGGACACTACAGAAAAGGAAATGTGTATGTAGCCTGAACCTTCAACAAGCTTAGGAGTTTTATATTCAAGCATAATGTCTAAGGCTTATGGTAAACTAAAATTTGCATAGGCCTATGTTAAGATAATTGCTGCTATACACTGACTGAACACAAAGAACCTGATTTGAAGAAATGCATACTTCTCACAGCTTATGCTTATTTGAACTACTCATACATTCTACAACAGGGGTCCCCAACTTGTGGGCCATTACCCACTACCAGGCCGCATGAAGGGATGGCCAGTGCACATGCATGTGTGCGTGCACTCACCCCGAGCACTCGCTGTAGCACTGCCCCGAGCATGCTGCTAGCACTAGCACTGCCCCACCCCGAGCATCCCACCAGCGCTAATGCCGCTCTGTTTGCATATGCACATGCGCTCGCGCACAGCCCATTCGTGTGCGCACATGCACTCATAACGGTGCCTGCCTCCCTTTCCGGGCCGCCAAACCAAAAAGGTTGGAGACCTCTGCTCTACAAATCAGTCTGCCAGAACTTGATATGCATCTGAATTATTTTCTTTAAATGTGTTAATTTATTTTGTTTATAGAACTTACATGGCCACCTATTTCATATGATGACTTTTAATACATAAAAAATGGTTAAAAACAAAAGCTCTTTCCCTAAAGGTGCCAGGTCAATCATTCTTGCATTTTGCTCAGCCTCCATTTTAGCCCAATGCTTGGGGAGAAGAGCCGAGGATTCACAGCCCTCGAAGAAGGATAAAAGGGTAGAGATGCCTCAGAACTCATGTAGGAGGCTTTCCCAAAGGGCTGGGATAATCACTGGCAAGGCATACCTTGAGATCTCATCAGACGGCAACATTTAAAGATGGTGATACATGTCCACTAACCTAGAAAAATGTGTAGATATCCTCAGGGAGACACAGTCCCACAATAACATGCTTTTATGTTGTGGATTTTATATATTTCCAAATGCAGCTGCCTACAGCAGTGATCTCCTATCTCCCATTATCACTAGATAGCACTAGAAATGTTTAGCATAATGGAAGCCATAGTACCACCTAGATTACAAAAATGTATCAAATGAAGTAACCTGCCAAGGGTAATTTGTGACTAGGCCACCTATCATTGGATTATTGCTACTTGGTCTACATGGGATTTCCCTTGAAATCAACTTGGAAACTGCAGGTAATACAAAATGAGATGATAACTGTTGCAGTACACTAACATACAGAGGTGTATTGTTACCAGTAAGCCTCCTGCTCAATGTAAGGTTTGGATTATTACCTGTAAAGCCTCCTATGATATAGGTTCTCATTACTTTCAGGATTGGTTCCAAGTAGTTTCACCCACCAAATATATGTCATGCAAGAAAGCTCCCCAAATGTTTTTAACCTTCGTCTTGGAAGGAGGACTACTGGAATGGTTTAAGATGGCCTATTTCCTGTTGTAGTCTACATTGGGCTGTCCTAGAAGACTACCCGGGAGCTTTAACTGGCCCAGAATGCAGCAGTGCAGGCATAAATCTGTAAAGCAGAGGTTTTTCAAGATTTGTGAAACCTACATAATAATATACCTTCTTTTTTTCCCAACCTGGCTTAACAGATAAAATATAATGCATTAAAAAAATGAAAAAAAAATATTCTTCACACTAAGCTTACATGTTTTGTTCTTCAGAACTCTAGGATTGCTAGATAGTAACTAATATTCACAACAATTGTAACATAAGAGGAAAAAATGGAGTGAATCATTTGTCTACAAGTATCATCTCTTGGAATAATATAATCATGAGGAATAAATTACTATGGAGCAATCTTTGTATGATTTGCCCATGCATCGATGTACAACAGTTTAGAAGACCTGAGATGGTTTGCTAAAGAAGGATGGATACAAACAAACATTATGCCAACATGTTAGTATTTAGCTGCATTCCAAACTTCCATTTCAGAATATACATGTAACCCAAGCTCTAAAGAGACTGAGACTGGCCTACTTGCATTCCAGAGATGTTTCATTAGATCATTTCTTTGAAGTTCTTGCCTTAAACAACAGCAGTGAATATACCAGTAACTCTCTCAGTGCAGGATGTTGAAACTGGCTGGCTTCTTTTGGGAAGGAGATTGACACTTCCTCTGTCTTAATAAAGGATATTTTAGCATTACATCTTCCTGACTAAAAAAATAAAACAACCACAATAATAATTTGATATATGCACAAAGAAAAGTAAAATAAAGTATATGCTAAAGCCAGCATGTGAACATATGATTTTATTTCAAGAAGACAAGTAGGTCTAAAACTATATGTTTAAAAAGAAACTGCAGACTAGCTATATCACAAATAGTTTTGATTTTGCAAGAACATGTGATGCCCCCCCCATAAACTAAGATGGGCTATTTAGATACCAGTGGGAGATAGTTCTCACACAGTCAGAAGCAAATAGCCTGACAGCAAATCTAGAAGGTTATTAAAACAAGGATTAGATGGAAGTCATCTTCTCTGAGAATCTCTTGTAGCATTGAGGGGTCCTTGGTGCTCTCTGAGCTCGCTTGTTTTCTTGCAGACATTTCATTACCCTAACTAGGTAACATCATCAGTGCTAGTAAGGAGTCTGTTTGCTGTCAGTTTATATTCTGGTGTCTTGCCTGTCTGGGTGGGTGGGGGTGGTCTTAGGGATTCTTTGGTTGGGCTGTTTACTAATGGCTCTTTGGCAGTTTCTTCATTGAGGTATTGATTGATGGTCAGAAATTGACCTTGGAGCAATACCCCAATCAAGAAATTGCCAAAAAGCCATTAGTAAACAGAGCAACCAAAGAATCCCTAAGATTGGCCCCACCCACCCACCCAGACAGACAAGACACCGGAATATAAACTGACAGCAAATAGCTTCCTTACTAGCATTGATGATGTTACTTAGTTAGGGTAATGAAACATATGCAAGAAAACAAGCAAGCCCAGATAGCACCAAGGACCCTTCATTTCAACTATGAGCTACAAATATTCTCCTTCATTGGGTCTTGTAGCATCGCCCCCAGAATGAACGAGAGAAAAAGGTTCAGGAATTTGAATGGTGATCACAATATAAACATATTCACATTTGATATACAGCACTCTCTGGAATTATATCATAACAGTTTCTCAGGGCTTTTTTTCAGCCGGAACGCGGCGGAACCGCGTTCCGGCACCTTTTTCCGGGCCGGCCGCACCGGAAATAGCCCCTCCCACACCGTAAATAGCCCCTCCCAAATTTTACTTGCATTCCTGTTCTCTAAAGGGGCGGTCCTAGGGTTTGAT
Organism: Protobothrops mucrosquamatus; assembly: GCF_001527695.2. NCBI lineage: Eukaryota > Metazoa > Chordata > Lepidosauria > Squamata > Viperidae > Protobothrops > Protobothrops mucrosquamatus. The sequence goes on from NW_015387150.1 coordinate 667,444, forward strand.
GAGGGCGTGGCCAGGTTTGAGTTCCGCCACCTTTTCTCCGAGAAAAAAAGCCCTGCAGTTTCTTAGTTATTGTACAAAAAATAAGATGTCCTTGATTATAGGTTGATCTGTTATAACCAAGCTTGCCATAAAGATTAACAATACTCTTCTTCACAAAAGCTCCTTTCTTCTTACTATCATAGTAGGTGGTAGTAGGCAGAGGGTACCTACCATCAACACCATACCAGCTTACCAAATCTCTTTTTGGGATCTACAACCTCACACTCCATATTATATATCTACTCCCCACAAGTGAAAGAATCAACTTAAGTAGATGGTTACACTGCCATCATATGTTCATGGATAGGGAGATGACATCTGAATGGAGCAGCACAGGAAATAGCCCTTGGATAGGAATGAGCCTTTAAAAACTGACTCCATTTGGCCCTTTCTTCCCATTCCTGTTTGTTTTGGTTGTTGTAGGCACATTATCTCCCTTGTGTTGATAGGAACTATGGGCTGAAACATCTGACTCCAGTAGAGTCATCCACCCATGTAGCCTCTAATCATCATTTTCAATAGTGCTTCTTGGAGAACTGGAAGAGTTACAAGAAAATGAAATGAAGTTAGGGGAATCTAAAATGTACATTCTTTAATTCAATCATCCAGAACAACAATATTGATCAGCCTCATTACTATAGCAGAATAGAGAGTGGCATTTTTTATGCTAGGACAAAGGTTGATGCATATTATTCTAACTTGGCTATTTGGAAGAATTTGTAAACTGAAAGAAGTATTTTTTCAGCAGCAGCATTTCAAAAATAATAATAATAAAAAGAATTACCTTCCTTTCTGTGAAAAAGGTAAAAGGAGATCCCACGAAAATAACCTACGATTACATGGCACAATAAATTGTAAATCCAATGGCAGCTTTATTAACAAATAAACTTAATTCCTTTTTCAGATCATTTGGAATTGTACTGCATTCCTCTGTTCTGACAAGCAGCCTCCCAAAAATGTGCTCCTAGTTAGAAAGTAACACTTACAAAGTATCTTTCTTCCCATCTTTCCACTACATCACACTTGTCTTTGCTTAACTCAGAGAAATGAAAAGTAAGAATGCAACTGTCTTCTGTGCTAATGCTAAATGTAGTAGATTGGTCTAAATGTCTCCTAATAGCACTCCTAAAATTAGTTAGGTGAGTAGTGCATGCCTAATGTGTTGCCTTTGCTGCTGTTGATAAAAGTTGTTTTCTGCTCTCTACAGTCTTCCTCCCATGTCAGAGAAAACAACTGGGCTACATTTTCTTTGCATGCATGTCCTTTACTGTACAGTGCTGTTCATATTATATAATACTGACTTGGTGTCATTAAGCTTATAAATTCTAACGTTCTTCTGTTTCATTAAATTAAACACGAAATGTTTAATGTTTTGTTAAATTAAACATGAACTGATGACTTTGCTAAGGAAATGCATTGTCCTTCAAACTTCTTCCTTAATTCAGTATATACACGGCCTTTGATAAGAATTTCTAGCACCATTCTTTCATGCAGTACAATCCCCTTGGCCATTAAAAAAAAATAATTATTTCCAATAAGTTAGGACATTTCACTAAAATCCCTTGATTCATTCCCTATTTCCAAATCTACAAACCAACAACCAGTAGAACACCAAAATATCCTAAAGCATACAACAAAGATAAGTTTTGAAAACAACAATACTTCGGTTAAAAAAAATAAGTAAATGAAAATATGTAAAAGTGAAAGTATATTGGATTGAGACTACTCAGACTTGATTGATACTTTAGCATTTAACTAATGCTGACAGAGAGAACTCTGACACTCATGTTGGTTTCTTCACCAGATGGCCCCACAAATGGTGGCCTCTGTCATTTATCATGGTTTTCATCAACTGAGGCTTTCACAAAATTCCTTTGAGTAATATAGAAAAGGTGTAGACTAGACTGACAACTTGGCCACATCTAGCTTCCCTTGCTAATGTTAAGGGTAGTGCCAGGCAATTCTGGTATATTCTGGTCACTATGCTACAAGTGCAAACAAAGTTCACTTTTTACTCAAAGCATGTTCATCTCTTCTATAAATGAGCTAGGATCTCTAATTTAGACAATATCTTGCAAGCCAACATATTACTGCTCACAATCTAATAACTAGAAGGAATATAATCGTATTTATTTTTAGATATGTTTATTTTACAACCACAGCCTTAAGACTGTACTCTGACAAAAGTTGTTTTGTAATTTCTCAAAAGTTTTCTCTCTAGAAAGCAGTTTCATATTATCAATTTTATCGCTTGAGAATTTCAAATGTAACTTTGGGTTGTTTCTGAGTTTGCTTTGTCTTTTCTACAGCTACTGTTACCTATTTTTCCTACCTGAGAAAATATAACATGATATTTTCCATAGGGACTTAAGTAGAGGATGGAAAGGCTGCAGACTTGGGAGAAGTGATTGAATAATGAATCTAAGACCTTCGTATATATCTGCTGGTCATCTAGTAACAATCTATTATTGGAAAGTATTGAACAGGAACCAGCAGAAGAAAACTGCAGCAAAATAAAAAGTTTTTGTATGATGTCAATGTCATGGCTACCCACACTTAAAAGAAGCAGCAAAATAAATGTTTTAAATTTAGACAGATAGATAGACAGGTTTTATTACTTTAATGTGTATATTTAAACTTTTATATGTATGTGCGTATTTATGTAGCCCAAACTGAATTATGTATGCTTTGATATGAAGGACTCTCAGCATTTGCAGAAATACAAAATAACAAGTCTTCTGAGGAAAATAAAAACTAGGAGGGGACCAAAACTGTCAACCCCCCCCCAAAAAAAAAAACAATGGACAAGACATTAAATTGGAGATGGGGTAGGAAATGGAATACTTGGTAGCAGGAGAAATGGAGGAATCCAGAAAGAAATGCTTCAAACTGCATTATTTTCTTGCAGACCATTTTCTATACCAGATGGAATCTATACTTCCCAGAGCCATGCATGCATGAGAAGGCATATACAGAATTGAAAATCTCAAGATTTTGGACTACCAGTGAGTCATAATGTCGACCCAATGTTCCTGTAAAAAAGAGAAATATATTGCAGCTGAAATGGCATTTGATTACTGGAATTGGGCTCCTGGAATATTTCTAGAATTAAAGATTGTCAGATAACCCAAATGTATTTCATACAACTGTGGGGTTTTTTTTTATTTTGTTTTGCAAACAGACGCAAGAACTGCATTTTTGCTGTGGCTTGCAATTGGCTGGGATTCCATCAGGCTTATAGTCATATTCAGTGGTGGGATTCAGCCAGTTTGCACCAGTAGCTAATTTTTTGTTGCCCAGGCCCAGAATGGACTTCCAGAAGCGGCATCCACACAGAGAACTGGTTGTTCACATATTTGAATCCCACCACTGGTCCTATTATTGCCTATAAAGACTCTTTAAGATAAACTGGGCACATTTCTCAATCACTTTGGACTTTATGGTTTTCCTTGGCTTTCTTTAAAGATTGAGAACCTTAGACCAGCAAATTTTGAAGGATGAATTTGCTTCAATCCTGAAAAAAATTGTTTAACTATAAGTTAAAGATTTGTATCTTTTTTTTTGAATATACAGAAAAAGGATGATTATTGTTAGCTTTAGACAGCTTTAACTGGATTAAAGGCTGAGATAGTCTTGATTTTAAGATTTTGAAGTTGATTGAAATGACCTTCTCTCATGGGAATATGCTTTGGTTGCATTCTGAAACTAATAACAAGACTTTGAAGATTAAACATTAGAGGGCACCAGATGGCTACCTTAAAGGAAATGTGTGATCTATGGTGACAGGAGGTTTTTGAACTATATAATTCTTTCATGCATTGGTTGGTGTTATTGCAGAGGCACAAGACCCACTGAATAAATTGAAACTGACTTGTATATGGAATTAAAAACTGCAGCTTATAACAAGGACCAGGAAATAATGGATTTACAAATGAAAGATTGTGACTTAAAATTGAAAAAGAAATACAAATAACAAATCAGATGAGCAATCTAGATTATTTTCTTATAGTGGAGTCATGAGACAATTTACTAGATTTGCTATGTTGGAAGTACAAAAGAGGCTTAGCATAGATAAAGACAAGGATTTTGAGAGGAGAGACAAACGGTATGAGAAGGCAGATGCTGGAAAATTCTTTGAGATTTTTTAAAGACTGTTTGCAGAAAGAAGAAAGAATTGGTTAATTCAGTCAAGGATAAATTAAAGGGTTGTTATTTTGGAAGATATTTAATGGTTTCTTGATTAGGACTGCATCATGATGGCTATTTCTGGAAATGTATAATTGTTCTTTAAGTGGGGCTGAACTTTGTTTGAAGAGAGGAAATGGGGCAATTTAAGAGAAAGGAAGGAGACAGAGAGTGTAATAGATATAATTTTTTTATGTTATTTCTGATAATCCTTACTGGACTTTTGATGGTTAATAGAGAGAGAGAGAGACAGAGAAAAGGTCCAAGAAAATAGGATGAGATAAAGAATGCAGAGATGTTTGGTTATATTTTAAGAAGTAGTGCTAAGTTGTTAGTGTTGATTATACTTGCTGGGGATGTAAGGGGATGCTTATTTTTCTATATTTCTTTTCTTCTTTCTTTATTTTATTTTTAAAATATATTTCTCTATTTTGTAGTTGTGTAAGTTTTAGTTTTTTATATAGTGCTTTATAAAATTACAGGGGGGGAAAAATAAAATATCAACGTTTGCAGATACACAAACAACAAAAAGAACTCCCAAAATCCAATAAGGCTGAATATACACAAATAAGGAGCATATTTGGCAGTGGGGAAGGGCAGGATCAAGAAACTGGGATAGAAGAGAAATGAAATAGAACCTCACTTATGACAAGAAGCCATTTCCAACAAGTTTATTATGTACACACAGAAAGCAATCAGCCATACTAAACAATTATATTCTTAGAACCACACAACTAATCAGCAGTAGCAGCCTTGGAGCCTCCTCTCCCCACCCCAGTAAAATCAATACAAATCACATTCAAGAAAAACAAAAATCATATTAAAACTGCATGTCATTCTTTCCAATCAAATAAAAAATTTTTTCCCCATTTCATTTGAATAGAAGTTATAATTATACTGGACAAATGTAATCTATTTATCTAGCCTCTTAGATTTTTTAATGAATGTTATCAGTGAATTAATGTTTGTGTAAATTACTACTTTATTAACAAACCTATTACTTTTTCAACACTTGGAATACAGAAGTGGAACAGACCATCTCTTATCAGTGAATCTTTCTAAGTAAGTGAGATTTTCAAAATGTAAGTGCCTCAGATAGTACTGCATTGGGGGTGTACCTTCTTACTATTGCTATTCTGATACTGACTTGTTTGCTGGCTATTTTATATGGTTCTTCAAAAAAGACTATATTGTGGTAGCAAAATCTTCACTGCTAGGAAAATTGTAGTTCTATCTTATTAATGACAGTTCTCCCTTACACCAATTCCAATAAGATATATCCCCTTTATGAAAGTTGCAGAGAGAAAATATCAACTGATTCTTTTTAAACCTTTAAGTTATACAAAAGTGAATTCTATGCTCTAGCCAAAAAATGTTCTACTTTTTTTTGAAACTTCTATTCTTCTGCAGCTAATGCTAATACATAATTAAGAATAAGTGCAAAGTTCTTATCTGTAAATCATTAGTTGATAAAGATATATTACAAATTATCTAGGAAATTTCAGCTATATTACTTAATCCAGTGTTCTGCTACAAGCCAACACAAAGTGTGGGATATCATACCAAATATAAACTTTGGAAAGTATACACTGACAATCACATCCCTCTCTCTCTCTCTCTCTCTCTCTCTCTCTCTCTCTCTCTCTCTCTCTCTCTCTCTCTCTCTCTCTC